>NC_080384.1:37801651-38104681 GCF_014773155.1 Arachis stenosperma
GAGAAAGGATAGGAGAGAGAGAGGAGAGGAGGGAGAGAGGGAGAGGGAGAGAGAGGGAGAAGGAGAGAGAGGAGAGAGAGAGAGAGAAAAAGGAGGGGAGAGGGAGAGGGAGAGAGGAGAGAGGGAGAGAGAGAGGAGAGAGAGAGAGGGGGAGGAGGGAGAGAGAGAGGGAGAGGAGGGAGAGAGAAAGGGAGAAGAGAGAGAGAGAGTGAGAGGGGAGAGAGAGAGAGTGGGGAGAGAGAGGGGAGAGAGAAAGGGAAAGAAAGAGGGAGAGTGTGAAAACTAGTTTTAGCCTATAAACCAGTTTAAACTGGTTTTTTTAATTAAAACCAGTTTTATTTTATGAACTGGTTTTTAAACTGGTGCACTGTATTATAAACTGGTTTAGAACCAGTTTCATATGTGACAAAGCAGTTTGGTTCAGTTTTTAAACCATTTAAAATGGTTTAGTGCAGTTTCAGTTCAGTTTATAAAAAAACTGAACCATGCACACCCCTAAATCTCACAATCGCAATCTTCAGAACCCAGCACTTCATTACCAACCTCACAGGCCAAGTCTAACTAGCCTCACACTTTCTTACATCCTCATAGTATACCAATCAATGACATTGTCATTGGATTTGAAAATTCACCCCTTACAAAAATTCCCTTTAACATGTACCATATGCATACCAGATCCAAATCAGGAATTATTAAACTAAAAGCTCTCATAGCCTCACTTTCTACCAATCTTGATCTTATTAATAATATATCCTCTTCAGTTGCAGCTGCACTAAAATCATCACATCGAAAAAATGCTATGATGGAAGAATTACAAGTCTTATACAAAACAAACATATAGACATTGGTAAATTCAGTAACCACCGACAAGGCAATCGGATGTAGATGGATTTTTGCCAACAAAATATATTCAAATGGTCAAATATTGAAGTACAAAGCTCGACTAGTGGCAAAGTGGATAACCACTAAATCGAGGGACTTGATTATGATCAAACTTTTGCTCCTATCATTAAACCATCTACAATTCGGATGGTACTATCTTTGGCTTTAAGCTTTCATTGAAAAATCAGGTAACTAAATTTCAACAATGCATTTTTGAATGGAGATCTCATGAACTTGTATACATGTCTCAGCCACTAGGCTTCCAACAGGGTGATTCTCCGTGTGTCTTTAAGTTAAATAAGTCAATTTATGGACTTAAACGAGATCCTCGAGCTTGGTTTCTGAAATTGGTTTCAATACTAGATGAGTTTGGATTCTATAGAACAAGGTCAGATCTTTCCTTATTTGTTAAAACCTATAATAACATTATTCTCTAATGATCTTCTTATTACTGGTAATGATAATAGTGTCACTCAAACAACTATTACTCAATTGAACAATGTTTTTTCTCTAAAAGATCTTGGAGGGTTTAGCCTCCAAAATTTTAAAAAATTATATTTATATATATATATATATATATAAGATATGTGTTTAAAAAATAAAAAAAATTATATAATTTAATAGTTTTATATGTTTTATTTTTTACTATGTAATGAATTTATGTCTTAATTGTTTAATTCACTAATATTTTTTATTTAACTAATTTAATATCATACCCTCAAGTCTTTCTATCTCTCAAATTAATTTTTATATAATAATCTCTATATTTATTTTTAAAAAACTTTTATTTTTTATATTAATATATTTAACATTCATATTATTATATTAATAATAATTTACGTAGTTATATTTTGGTAATCCCATTATATACTTTAGATATTATTTTCTTGTAAAAAATATTTATTTTTTTTTCTAAATTTACATTGTTAAAAGAAAAATTTTATAAAGATATCTTATATCTTGTATTCTATAAGGGTACTATGTCTTTCAAATAATTAATAATTTATAATTTATTTTTAAATTTTTTTAAATTTTTGAAAGAATTAATTTTAATTAATAAAATATGTGATAATTTTTACCTAAACACATTATAAATTATTGATATTTTATAATTTTATAATGTACTATTAATATATTTTTATGATGTAATTATCATATTAAAAATAAAATTTTGAAAAAAAATTATAATTCTATATATATATATTTTTTGATAAATCTTTTAAAAAACTAATTCTAATATTATTTTTATAGAATAAAAAAATTATTTAAAATTTGGCCCTCCATATTAAAATTTCTGAATCTATGCTGCTGTGCTGGATTTAGCTACCTCTTAAGCATTGAAGCCACTAAATTATCTTCGAATTCTTATCACTTGTCTCAAATAAAGTATATTACAAATCTGTTAAAAAAAGCAAATATGCTACACTCCAAAGGTGTTCCAACATCTATGGTCACAAATTTGAATCTCTCGAGCCAGAGCCAAGGAGGAGATGAATTTGATAACCCCTCCTTATACAGGTCTTTAGTACGATCATTACAATATACAACTCCTACAAGACACGAGCTTTCTTTTTCGGTTAATAAGGTCAGTATATACAAAAATCTCTTCTTACACACTGAAAATATGTAAAGAGGATTTTGAGATACCTGGCTGAAACTCTTGATCAAAGATATTATTTCATGCTTCTATTGATTTAAGATTATTTGGTTTTACAGATTCAGATTGGGGAGATCAACTTGTGGTTATGGAATATATCTAGGAACCAATTCAGTTTCCTGGTCAAGTAAAAAGCAATCTTCAGTTAGTAGATCTAGCATAGAGGCTAAATATTGAGGATTAGCAGTAGTAGATTCTGAAATTTTTTTATTACAAAACCTATTGAAGAAACTTCACATTCAAACCTCTCTTATTCCCACTCTATTCTGTGATAATATCAGTGTGGTGTTACTTGCTAAAAACCCAATTCTATATAGTCGCATAAAGCATTTTGAGTTGGAATTTACACTTTGTTCGTAAGAGGGTCAACTAAAAGCAATTGAAGGTTATTCATATTCCATCTACAGATTGTTGACATTTTTACCAAAGCCTTATTAGCTCCTACCTTTGAAAAATTTCGTTTCAAACTCAAGGTTCTTTCCAAACTCACCATGAGTTTGAGGGTAAGTAATAGAGATAAAAAAAAAGTAATGTGATAAAAATCAAGATCAAGATCATATCAAGTCAGTTAGTGACAGTTAGCTTAGTTTGTTCTCATTCTATTTTCAGTTATAATAATAGATCTATGACAGCTTGCTATAAATAGCCAAAGTTGTATCATCTATTGGAATATATAAATACTGCTATAATAACATATCACTACTCACACATCTTTTTACTGTTTCATTGGAAACTCTTTTATAAGAGCTTGGAAAGAGAAAGAAAGGCTAACAGCAATAATACCAACCTATCCTCACCAACTATCACAAACCTTTAATAACTACCTGTACTCTTAACCGTAATTAACAGTGAAATGGAAGTTTTCATATATATTAGATAAGTTGTTTGAAAATTGAATTTAAATAATATAAGAATAAATAAATGATTCAGCAAGTATATTGACAATTATTATACAACAAATCTAACTGATGAGCTCTTGGATTTGATTTGTGTTTAGTATGAGCAACAAAGGGTTCATGTTGCTTCCGCAGTTGAATAATGTTGCATGAAGCAATATGGCATTTCCGAAAAGGGAAAGTATGAGGAGCCAATGAAATATTTATACAATGTGTACAATGGAGGTTTATGGAATATTAGAGATATAATTATTAATGTTACATTTTTCTATCAGCTGAAGCTTTTGGAATGAGTGGTATCATGACATGGTATTAAAGCAGTAAATCCGAAAAGAAAAAGAGGCATCATGAGGAAATTGAACATTTTTAGAAGGTTATAAACGAAGCATGCCTCATGACAAAGAATATTCCAAAGCCTGTGCTTGATTCTATTCCTAATTTGGCATGCATAATTGAGTTTACATATTTTTTGAGGATAAATACACACATGGAGAATTATTGAAAGATTACGTGGTTGCACTTAGTTACTTGTATTCTAGTTGTGTGTAAAAGTTGATTGCAATGTGTTGTTAATCCTGTATTAATTATGCATCATTACTTTTTCGTTTAGTGGTATTACTTTTAGATAATTATTTTTTATATGCATAGTTTTAGGAAACTATGATTATGATGAGTAAAATAGTTATAAAACTTTGTCAATACTAAAACAATATAACTAAAAAATGAAGATCATATGTTTTCACTATTTGATATTACTTTTTAATTTGAAGAAATAAAAAATAAAGAATTTGATCAAATTAAAAAGTATTGTCAAATAGGGGTGTTTGCGGTGCGGTTTGATTCGGTTTTAAGAAAAAAAGTCATCCGATCCAAACGCTTAATTTATGTGCGGTGCGATTTGGATTGGATGAATTTTTTTTGGAAATCCGATTCGATCCGATTCGATTACAAGCGGTTTGAATAAGTTTGGATTTGCGGTTTTTTAAATAAAAAAAATTAAATACATATAACAAGTTTCAACATCAAATTTTAAATAATCAACAATGACATAATAAGTCTTAACAATATCTTAAAAATTCAACTATAATATAATAATAGAAATAAAATTATAGGTTAGTTAAAATAAATAAATAAATAATATTTTGAATATAAAATATTTATTAAATAATAATAATACATGTATAATAGAAAAATGTATAATAAATTGAACATGTTATAGATATAATTGTAAATATAAGAATAAAATAATAATATTATAGTACATTGTGCTGTTTGAATTGGATTGGATCGATTATGAAAAATATATCCGAAATCCAATCCAATCCAGCAGTTTGCAAAAAATAGAATCCAATCAAATTCGAATTAATGCGATTTTAATTGATTTTCGATTTGAATTGAATTGAATAAACGATTTAGTTTAGATCGGTTTAGATTTAAACATTTCTATTATCAAATAGTAATTTTAGCTATTTTTATATACATAACTTTTCTACAGAATAAAATAGTGTCTAAAATCCATCCATAAATTCTAAATAATTTAAATTGGGTTCCAGCCACTCATGAGAGCAAACACTAGTACTTCTTTGCGCTGTTGTCTAGAATATTTTTGTTGTTCATTAGTAAAAAATATTCTCAATTCCGATTTTTTTATGTTTTGTATTATTGGGCCGATTCCAAAAACTAGTATTTAAGTTTTAGCCACATATATAGAGAGGCTAATCATGACCCCAAAAACAAAAGACCAGAGAGTATACTACTTGGGATCATCTTTTTAAAAAGACCACTTTAATTTTATTTGTTGATAGAAGTGAAGTTTTTTTTCCCCATTAATCTGTTTTTCTTTTTGTTTTGTTCCTGGCCCTAGGGCCTCCAGTGTAAGAAAATAAAAAGTTTATAAAAAGCCTCACTAATTCGAAAATGTCCATTTGATGTAGAATTGATGCTTGGTGAGTTGCTACCACTTACATTAATTAAATTACTCTTCACCAAATATTGTCCACAACTTTTCAAAAGGTCAATTTTCTCAAAGAAATGTATGTTACGCCATAGTCACCATATCACCATATTATATTTATATGGCTAATTTTTTTGTTGTGGAAGTAAAAATAGTGATATATTTTAATATTATAATTTTTTAGTGTTTTTTAAAATTGTAGAAAGTACACAAATTAAATAGTTTGATTTCTGTAATTTTTTATTTTTTTTAACATAAATCGGACGGTTCGAGTTATGTATCTCTCACAAATTAGATGATCCGATTTCTATACCTCTATAAATCGGACGGATCGATTTGTATACCTCTAGAAATCAGACGGTCCGATTTCTATACCTCTAATAGATCGAACGATCCGATTTTTTTTTAGTTAAATAATTTCACATTTAAGTATAACACCTCAACAATCCATATTTAAAAAAAAACACAACTACTACTTTAATATTAAAAATAAAAAATTCTTATATTATATAATAGAACTGAATTTTAGAAAAAATTTAATAGAATTAAGACGTAATCTAAATCCTACCCTACTGTATCTATTCATAATTGCCAGTCCTGGTTATTCCCTATAGTTTTCCGATTCAGATATTATTAATTAATTAAAGCATTGCCGCTTTGCACTCCATAAATTACAGTGTGTGTATCAGCCAAAAATTTGTTATTTGTCCCTCTCTTCCCCACCCCAACCGACAAACAATTTAGTTGCTCCTTTTAAGTCATTTTTAAAAAAAAATTATCATAGATGTACATTAAAATAAATTACAAAAATTAATCATTAATATAAAATATATATTAAAATAAATTAAATTATATATAATATATAATAATTAATTTTAATAGTTAATTTTAATATACTTAATATTTTTATAAAGTTTTAGTTAATATCACTAAATTAGCAATTAAAAAGATTCTTATGAAAAAAATGTAAAATTTAAATTTTTAATATATTTATTATATATATTATTAAAATAAAAAATTTAAAATTTTTTATTAATAATAATTTTAACATATATTCTTATAACACATGTTAGTTAAGCTAAAAAATAAATACTTAGTAATGATGCGTGAAATAAATTGATTTTAATTAACTAAAGAAAAGAAGAAAAACTGAAAAACAGATTGAGTAATTTATAGTTATGAAAAAAATTTGTAGCACGTGCCCTAATGTAGCCGGCGGATGGACCACTCTTATTCAAATTTGGGAATGGGCGGTTTAGAGATATTAAGAATAATTCTAATAGAATATTTTTTTGAGTATTATTTTTTATATTTATAATAATTAAATTAATTTAAAATTAAAATTTAGATTAGATATAATATTTAAAATGAGATCTATATAAAAAAAAATCATATTACTTTAAAGAAAAAACAATTAAATTTTACTAATTATATAATTTATTAAATAAAATAATTAAAAATAATATAAAATTTAAATTAAAATAAAATTAATATTAGAATAATAAATATTATAATAAATTTTAAATTAATTTTTAAGATATATAATTCTAATATTTTATGAATATTTATGTGATATTTTATAAAATTTAAAATAAACATCAGAGATGCTCTGACTCATCTCCCTTTGCATGCATGAATCATATTCTATATAGGCCTACAGAAAGTTAGGCACCATACCTTAGCTTTCATTAATTTTGTCTTCGCATTAAATCAAGTACTAAACTTCCATTTGTCATTTTTAATACCTTGCCGTTAAAAGTTGAAATCAAGATTAGATTATTGTTATGTATTTCTAACGCTTTATTTTCTATGATCATAAATATATGAATAGACATCACGTAATATAATAATTATATTAGTAGAGTGAAGTATCAATTCGGTTCTGTCCATTTTTAAGAATGACAATACGACTCCTCAAAATAAAATTGATCTACTTCGGTCCTTATCCCATAATTTCGTCACACAATGCGGTTTTTGTGGGTATTTTTCCATCAACTTTAAACGGAAAATGCTGACGTGTCAGGTTCAGAAATAGACAGGGGTCTAATTGTCTCTAAATTTAAATTGGTTAGGGATTTATTTGTCCTTATAATTTTTTAAACAATATTTTTTTAGATTATTTTTTTATTTATTATATTAATATTCTTTTTCCAATAAATTATTAAATATATAGTATAATAAGTACAAACTAATTAATAAATTATTCAAATTTAAAAATATTATTTATTATGAAACTAAATAAATAATTCTCAAATATAATTTTTAAATACATAAATAATAAACATTAAAATTCAGTTAATATATTAATAATAATAACCCTATGATATACTATTAGTATTATGATCTAGATAATTTTTCACAATAAAGTGAAAACTAATGAACACATTACTTGATATATAGTAAAATATTTTTGAGTAATAACAAATTTAATTTTTTATCTCTTTAAACTAAATTAATAATTCTATTTGATATCTTTGTACTAAAATATACTATGAACAAATTACTAATACTAAATAAAATAATTAAAATATATAACCTTTAATGAAATAATTAAATACTAATTAAAATAATTCTATTTTTTATCTCTTTAATTGAATTTTAATATACTTAAAATTTTAATTAATCTATATTATTCTTATATTGATAAATCTTTATCAATCTATAACTTATGATCATATGTATTATTAATAGATTAATAATATTATTGATACTTTAAATTTAATTTATTGAGTTTATAAATGCTTTCCATCATATATTAATTATATTTTAATTATTTTATTTAGTATTAATAGTTTACTCATAGTATATTTTAGTACAAAGATATCAAGTAGAATTATTAATTTAGTTTAAAGAGATAAAATATTAATTTTTTATTACTCAAAATATTTTACTATATATCAAGTAATGTGTTCATTAATTTTTATTTTATTGTGAAAAATTATCTAGATCATAATACTAATAGTATATCATAAGGTTATTATTACTAATGTATTAACTGAATTTTAATGTTTATTATTTATGTATTTAAAAATTATATTTGAAAATTATTTATTTAGTTTCATAATAAATGATATTTTTAAATTTAAATAATTTATTAATTAGTTTGTACTTATTATACCATATATTTAATAATTTATTGGAAAAAAAATATTAATATAATAAATAAAAAAATAATCTAAAAAAATATTGTTTAAAAAATTATAAGGACAAATAAACCCCTAATCAATTTAAATTTAGAGACAGTTAGACCCTTGTTTATTTCTGAACCTGATATATCAGCATTTTCCGTTCAGAGTTGACGGAAAAATACCCACAAAAACCGCGTTATGTGACGAAATCAGGAGACAAAAAAAGTGAATCGATTTTATTTTGAGGGGTCGTGTTGTCATTCTTAAAAATGGACAGGACCAGATTAATACTTCATTCTGCCGTTAAAAGTTGAAATCAAGATTAGATTATTGACAGACGAAGGATATGTATTTCTAACGCTTTATTTTCTATGATCATAAATATATGAATAGACATCACGTAATATAATAATTATATTAGTAGAGTAGTTAATTCACTGTTTAAATAAATATTAAAATTTTAAATTTTATTTTGTATATATAGTAATTTATTGGTACATAATAAATTTTTAATAAAATTTTAATTTACAACGAATTAATCTTTAACAAAAAATACCAAAAAAAAATTTTAAATAATAATTTTTTATATTTATTTAAACATAAATTATAGTTAAATTGATTGAAATTAAAATGTTTTTTGTCATCTACATTATTTTTTATCAATAGTAAATATAAGCTTATTTGTTATAATTTTTTTAATGGAATACATAAGAAGTACATAGTATATAAACTGCAATAATTCGACCGATATTTTTAAGAAAATTTTTTATTCTCTTCAATAATGAGAATAACTTTTTTTCTCCCTCTCTTAATCTGTGAACATCACAGCTTGAATAGTTTAAAGCATGGAATTTTTTTCATGGTGCGGTGAGAGTAGAGAACAATAAAAACTTTGAATTAAATTGAAAAAATTGTGAATTAAGATCCAATTATTGTCCATTTTGCCATTTTCTTTTTTTTTTCCTAATTTTTCTTTCGACATTTCTTTTCCCTTTTCTTACCGCTTCCTTCAAACTCATTCAATAGAATTTAATAAGAGACTATTTCGCAAGATTCTTTCTTGGTGAACATAGTTATTTCGATCAACTAGTTGGAAGGAAGAAGATTTGAATTCTTATTATGATTCATTGATTTTTCAAAATGGCTAACATAGTAAACTGATTCTCGAGTGGTGGTTTTGACAACCATGCCAATCTCCTCTAACAACTCACAATCTTCAATCTCAAATTTTGAAGAACACCACAAGTCCAATTCAATATCAATCAAACCCCTATTTTTTTCACGCCAGAGAAAATCTAGATAGTAGAAGTCGTGGAACTACATTGGCATATTCTCGTTGTAACAAGCAAGAGCACACAAAAGATGTGTGCTATGAGAAGCATGGATACTCATCTAATTTCTATCAACGGCAGCAACATAACACTACCATCAATTACGTGATCAATGAGGGACATGATGATATACTTAGTGACAAATCGTCCCATCTCAATTTTCTTCAAAAGAACACTGGAATATCAAGATCTGGGTTCACTCTAGAGCAAAGATTTGTCTTGTTAGGGTTAATCAAAGACAAAAGTGTACAGCAACAATATTATAATACAAATCAAATTTTGACTGATTCCATTTAGATCTCTACTTCAGGTAAAACCACTGCATTGTTGGAAATAAGACACCATTCTCCCTTGAGAAAACACCTTTGATAGAAAAATAAAATAGACACAATCACAACACAAGAATTTAACGTGGAAACTCCAATTACCGGGGAAAACACCATGGCCGTTGTCAAATGACAACCAGAGAATATCACTATGTGAAAATTATTACAACACATAGACTTCTTTCTCTCTAACACCAGCACCCCAGTACACCCACACTCTCTCAAAGCAAATATCTAACTACACCTCACAACACTCTCTAATCAAAGAGTACAGAGGAAAAGAAAAATCAAATACAAGCTTAAAGTATTTCTGATTGATGCAAAAACAAATGAAAACTTAGCCTCATATTTATAGCTTAGGCCACCCACTCCATTTGCTATCCTAAGCAATGTGGGACTAATTCAACCAAATCCTAACAATCTCAACCTTGATTGAAATAGTCACACATCTTCAGCTTCCATTGTCAACACCGACAATTCTTTGCTACCATTGTCTATACCGACAACCATAGTTCAGAGAACCATCATACTCCACCATGAAAGTATACTCACTTGGAATTAGACCACTCCAAGGATTTCGCCTTGGTACAGATCGAAACCTTGCTGAAAATTCATGGTGCAACTTCCAAATTGGCTTTTTCTGGAAGTTCTTCAGCCATCGACCTAACTCCGCCACACACCTTGCATCTCAACGCCAACCAATGTCTGTGTGCAATTGTGGACCCGATTGCCACAGCTTATCCTTATCCATGGCAGTGCGGTAATACCATGAGGATACTTCTTGTCTTCTAGAGAACATCATCTTCTCTCATAGAGAGAGCAACCAGAGATCTTATCCTTCAACGCCTTGTGCAAACCTGATTGTATCAACACATCCTTGACTTGTATTTTCTACAAGCCAAAATTGATTCTTCCATCAAATTTCTCTATTTCAAGCTTCACAGCACTTGAATATCCTGACATTGTTGCAACCGTATACTAGAATAGTATAACTCAATTGTAGACCGTGTACTAGGAAGGGTCCCCAGGAAAGAGAGGTGGGTCACAATGGACACACTTAAATACCAAGTCTTTCCTTAGCCAGAACCTTTCCAAACTGTAATTTCACAGTGTCACACTGCCTTCTAGCAACAACAACAGCAACCAAAGATCAACATCAAGCTACAGGACAAAATTCTTTTCTGATGTAGAAGGTCAGACTAGGCTGCAACCACAGAGCATACTAAGACTAAATCCCACCGAACCGAAGCTCTGATACCACTTGTTGGGAATAAGACACCATTCTCCCTTGAGAAAACACCTTTGATAGAGAAATAAAATAGACACAATCACAACACAAGAATTTAACGTGGAAACTCCAATTACCGGAGAAAACACCACGGCCGTTGTCAAATGACAACCAGAGAATATCACTATGTGAAAATTGTTACAACACATAGACTTCTTTCTCTCTAACACCGGCATCCCAGTACACCCACACTCTCTCAAAGCAAATATCTAACTACACCTCATAACACTCTCTAATTAAAGAGTACAGAGGAAAAGAAAAATCAGATACAAGCTTAAAGTGTTTCTGACTGATGCAAAAACAAATGGAAAACTTAGCCTCATATTTATAGCCTAGGCCACCCACTCCATTTGCTATCCTAAGCAATGTGGAACTAATTCAACTAAATCCTAACATTTTGACTGATTTCATTTAGATCTCTACTTTAGGTAAAACCATTGCATTATATTTTAATACGAAACTTATGAGCATTATCACTCCAAAATCTGCACTATGGGTCATTGACTCTGGTATAACATATCATGTGACTTTTAACTTAAAATATTTTGCAAGTTTTTTAAATATTGCTCTAATCAATATAAAAATGCCAAATGGGATCAAAACTGTTAGCACCATCATTGGCACAATCACATTCTCTAAAAACTTTTTTTTCAAAAATATTTTATACATTATTTCTTTTAATTTTAAAGTGATATCTATGTCAAAATTAATCTCAAACTTACATTGTTAACTGTTAATCAATGATAAATATTGTGAAATACAAAATCGATCCACATCAATGATAATTGGCGTTGCTGAGTGTATAGAAGGGTTATATACAATGACTAGAGAATGAATTCTCTCACTTTCCCCCTCTTCCAATAAAGCAAGTTTCATTAGCGGCAATTACGACTACCACTCATCCCACAACATCTTCACACAGTGAGTACAACAACATTTGGCATCTTAGATTAGGACAGATACCCATGCATAAATTGATTTTATTGAAGAAGTATTATCCTTTTATAGATTGTATTGTTTCAAAATTTTCTTATGACTCATGTCATTTTGTAAAATAAAAAAAATATTTTTTATTTTAGTACCACTGAAATAAAAGACTATTTTGACCTAGTTCATATGGATATTTGGAGTTTTATTTTTGTCTATTCCAATGAAGGACATAGATATTTTTTTGGAAAAATTATTCTAAAGGACCGTTAAGAAGATTTAATTATTAAAAAGGACCTTTAATACCAAAATTAGTAAGAATGACCAAATCTTTGTATAATATTTAAGAAGAAGAATCAAATCTTTTTATAAGGAGATAAATATATCCTTAATTATTTTTTATAATCTTTAATATATGCTGTTTGATTCTCAACGTTATATAGATATCACTACTAGAAAACTAGTTATTACAGACGGATATTTCCGACGGATTTCATCCCACGGAAATACAGAGGGAATTTTAGAGGGATTTTTTGTCAGAAAACAAAAAAAATGGATTAACATAAATTACAGACAGAAAAGAGAATCCGTCTATAATTCCGTCGGAAAAATTAATTTTTTTTCCGTGAAAAATGGTTACAGACGGAAAATCCGTCTGTAATCAAATAGACAAAACGCTGCGTTTTATTAAATTTAATTTAAATTTTCCGTCGAAAATATTAGATTAACCGTAGCTCAGATCTTACCCTCTCTCGATCCATTCACACTCCACACAAGTTTAGCAGAGGCTTCTTCCTCTCTCCATCCACGCTCTCTCCATCGCTCCGTCCACGCTCTCCCCGTCACAGGAGCTTCTTTCACCGCCGCCGCTCTCCCCATATCTCCGTCCACGAAGAAGCTCCATCGCTTACGAGCTCCATTTTTCTGCTCTGTTTGAGCTGTGTTTCAGTCCCCTCCATTTAGATCTGCGCTTCTGAATTTCAGATCGCGTTCCGGTAACCTCTATTTCTCTTCGAGTTCTTCATTCACTTGCCCTCACTACACATTCTTCTCGTCTCACAATCTGATCTCATGGCTCCTAACACTGTTACGGACTTTGTTTTCTTGTCAGATTCAATTTGAGACAATAATCACTTCCGTCATTTCAAAGATCGAATGCAGACATGGTAATCCTTTTGTTTCCTCATAATTCCGCACTTCGATATTTATTTTAGGCTTCTCTATCAGCTACAATTTTGATATGTGCATGTAATTTGAATCTGTGATACATTTACATGGGCTTCGTGTTGTGTAATTATACACACTTGCCTTATAATTGAGATCTATTCATGGCGAGGTTTGTATTTGAATGTTCTTCAAGATTACTGTTGGATCTTCTGATTTAGCTTATGATACCCGATGTTATTTCCCTTTCTCCTCAAATTTAGCTATGATAGGTTGCTGTAAATTCTATTTCGTACAAAATTGGTGATGAATTAGATTATATGCAAGTTACTTGCCCATTGAGTGTAGCCAAAATTGTGAGGTTGGGGCAGTGCTGGATTCCTTTACAAAATGATGCATTTAACTGGGTTGGGGAATACTTCAGTCTTTCTTTCTATTTGCTTGAATTATCTTATACAACTTTGAATTTATGTTCTGAATTTTTTTCACCTATATAGGTTGTACTTGCTGCATCCATTGTGGGCAAATTTGGTAAAGGTGAGACGTCTTGAATTGATGCTCAGTTAGGTGGTGCCTAAATCAATATGGATTAGAAATTGCTGTTGCACTGACAAAGAATTCTTTCTTTTGTATGCAGTTCTGGTTTCTAGGCAGTTTGTTGATAATGTTGTGCAGATATGTGTACTAAAGGTATATTGTATTCGCATTCTAGTTGTAATTGCTTTGCCTAGTTCAATTTCTGTATCCTTATTTATCTTAAATGTTCTCTCCTTTATTAATTAGTAGTTCTGTGAAGACAGCTTATCTCTCCAAATTTATGTGAAGACAGAAAGTTATGAGAAGACAGCTTACCTCTCCAAATTTTCTGGATATGAATTGTAGCATTTCTCAAGGTGATAAACTCTTTTCTTGTTAAATGTGTATGGATTTGTCTCTTTTCATCATTATCCGTATATATATTGCCAACTTCTCTTTGTATCCCTCACTCACTTACTATATCCCTCGCTTCATCAATTCTCTCCCTCATCACTCATCATCATCATCTCCATGGCTTGTTGCAACTACTTCTTCAACCCTCAACAAATAGATGAATATCCTTTTCCACTTCCCATTCAATTTTCCTTATATGATTATGATTATTACTATTATTCCAAGTAATCTAATTAGATTAAATTGTTACAACACTCTATATATACGTTTTTTGGTGAATTATTTGCCACTGTGCTGCATTTATTTATGTTCAATCTATATTTCAGGGGAAACAGTAACGAATATCCACCACTGGAATGTTGGGCACACGAGTTTTCAATACAAGACATGGAGCATTACCTTTCACTTCCTTTTTATGAAACTCTCTCCATCGAACCAATTTCAACTATTAAAGGTATATATATCATGATGATGACTGATGTGTTTCTTAAAGTTTTTATTTGCTTATTAGATTCTTATATTACTATAGCTACATATATTATACCTTGTCCTTAAATACATGCAGACTATGATAAATCAGAGGTACCGTTTTGTTTTTTCACAAGTTTCCTTCTTCAAATTTAACTCAAGTTTGGTTTTTTTGAAGCTTTTCATTGGGTGTCTTCTTGATGTTTGATAAAATGCCTGAACTAAAAATGAGATTTTTTTCAGGTGAAAACTGATGGAGCAAACTCTAAGGGAAAAAGATGCAGCTAACTGAGTTTACAGGGGTGAAGGAGCTGTTAATCTTGTTCTTGCTTACAATGGATCAATTAAGTGTATCGGATATGATGACACCAATTAAGTGTATCAGCTACGTCTTGAATTAAGTGTATCGGATATGATGAGACCAATTAAGTGTTTCCATATATTACGAATGGTTACTTGATTTCCTTATCGGTGGTAAAGTATACCTTTCAAGCTATTATTTTCATTATTTAATAAGTGGTATCTTTTTGGTTGTAAAACTCTCCTGATCGGAGTACTTCTGTGCAGTAAGATATATCATTATATTATTGCACAAAAGGATGTTCACTTGTCAAGATCATCTCTAGGCTTATTTTTGTTAATTAGTTTAACTTGCTATTAAAATTCTTGTCCCATTTTGTCATGTAGATTCTAATTGAGGTTGATAATCTACAAGATATCCTTGGCCCATATATATTCAGATCAAAGGTGTTAATAAAGATGCAGTGGCAGTAGTGGGTTCAATGCTTGAATTGGATGGCTCATATACAACTAAGGTTCAACATGTTTTATTTTAGTTCCTTTTCCCCTTTCGTGCATAATGCTGGGCTGAATATATCTAGATGCTGGTCAACTTACTATTATTCTTGTTCATTATTTTGGTAGAGTTATCTTGAAATAATTTTAAACAGACTACCAACAATAGAAAGAACTTCTACTGGGATTAACTCTCATCAATCAGCAAGGCTGCTAGAGATTATTGAATTTATTCAATCTTAGGTATACCTTTCCTATATCTATGTGGGTTGCACATGCGGTTTTTTCTATTTATTATATTTACATAGTCCTTGAAATTTCAGAATTAATATAGTTATGCCACACAATTTTATATTAAATTAGTTTGTATAGATACAAATTGCACCAATAATGAATTATCAATATGCAGAGGGAATGTATCTTTTGAAAATGGCACTGATGGTTCAATTGAATAGAAATTTTGCAAGTTCGGGTCTTTGTTTGGCTATTGCCATTGTTCAGTTGTACATTTTTGTCTTTCTGAGCTGTTGAGTAATAATCCTGTTTATGCAGACAAATGAGCTCTATCAGCTGGCGTCTGTTGCCTTCTGCTTGCTTGTAGCCTGATAAGGCCTTAGAGCTTGGAATCATAAACAGCCGCCATGAAGCCTTCATCACTTCCAAACTTTGGTGCAACATTGATCACCATGACCTTGTCCTTCCAGCTCTCAAGACCACACTTAAGTATGTAAAGTAATTGAAAAAGAAAAAAAATATCATATAGTATATAATTTCACCAATGTATAGTTGCTCTTCAAATTGATTAGGAAACTTGGGTTGGACTATTTAGACCTTTACTTGATTCATATGCCAGTGAGGTTGAAAACTGAAGTTGATGGAGTTCTTGAAATAGGAAAGGATGATTTGCTATTTTGACAATAATGATGTGGCTATATTCAATTTTGACTTTAGGTGGAAATGAGCTCATCATGGCAACAAGGGAAACTCAGAGAATTTTGAAGCAGAAAGGAATCCATTTGGCTGCATGGTCACCGTTTTCTAGTAAAGTCACAGATATTGGCATCCATTTTCTAAAAGGTATTGGGCATTGCATTGTAGAACTGTTCCAACATATAGCCACTATCTTTGTTTCTACAATGCACTGATATTGTGTTAATGGCATCCAAATGTCTTGTGTATGAGTGTTTCTGATTAACAATTTAAGAGAAAATGAATTTCATAATTTCATGCTCATCTTCTTGTCTTGCCTTATTTCAGGGCTACAAAATCTTGCTCTGTTAAATTTGGAAGGCTGCTTTGTAACAACTGCATGCTTGGATACTCTTGCAGGTTGAATCACTTCACAGATCTTATTTATTTATTTTTTGTGTTGGGGGGGGGGGGGGGGGGGGAATAAGTTTATCTTGATAATATCTATGCCAAAGAGCTTTAGGTGTATCTTCTTATTCATTTAAAAATTGAAGGTTTCAGGTTGAACCAACTTACGTTACTTTTTAGTTTTTAGAGAACTTCCTTTGTTGGATTTAAGATTAACTAATGAATCATTCAAGCAACAAGTTAATATTGTGATTGATTGTTTTCTGCCAGAGCTTCCAGCCCTCTCGAACTTGAATATCAGTAGATGCAATTTTACTAACAATGGATGTGAAATGTTTTCACGTAAGTTGTAGACTTGTCACTTGTACAGCTAGCTACTCAATATATACTTATTGGGTTTCACTTTTTGGTTGTGAATACTAAGTTTGTATTATTGGCTTCTTTTCTTTGTTTTTTTTATTCTACCTGTAGTAAGTGATGAATGGTGATTTTGACTAAACTTATTTTTTCATTTTTTTTATTTCAGCTTCCATCAATTGAAGTTGTTGCAAATTCACCACCAACTGAACGTGATCATAGGCGGCCACCAATTCATGTGATTGTCATATGTCCAACTCAAGAGCTTGCAAGTCAAGCGACTACAGAAGCTGCTGAATTGCTTAAGTATCATCCTACCATTGGTGTTCAGGTTGTAATTGGAGGGACAAGACTTGCCTTAGAACAGAAACGTATGCAAGCAAATCCTTGCCAGGTAAATCCTTTTATTATTGCGGCTGAAGTGTTATTTCTAGTGGAATAGAACCATGCACACTTTCCAAAGGACATGTATATAAGCAAACAAAAAGATCAGTAGTTCTTCAACATTACTAAATAACCTTTTCATATAGATGCTGAATATTATGATCTATTAGGAAATAATCACTAATGTTTTATACATGCTATACAGTACAGATCCTTGTTGCTACATCTGGAAGGCTTAGAGATCATATGGAGAATACTACTGGCTTTGCAACTCGGCTGATGGGTGTGAAAGTGTGGGTGCTCGATGAAGCGGATCATTTACTGGACATGGGATTTCAGAAAGATGTTTTGAATACAGAGTTTATATTTTGAATTATAGTTCATGTATCAATACACTTTGTTGATATATGGTTATTACTTATTATTATAGTTGATGTATCAATACACTTTGTTTATGTTTTGAATTATATTGACTTGTTTGTTTATAGTATTTTTCTTTTAGTTTGATAATATAATGAATTTGTTTATTTTTTGAAATATTATAAATATTTGAATACAAATTAGATAAAAATTTGTATTAAATTTATATTTATTTTGTATGAAAATAAGTTTATTTTGTAATTGGAAAAATAATAAAAAAATATATTTTACCTTACTGACGGATTTACAGACGGATTTTCTGTCTGTAATCAGAGTGTGAGATGATTTTCCAAAGTTCAAATTACAGACGAAAAATCTGTCTGAAAATCCGTCTATAATTACAGACGGAAAATCTGTCTGAAAATCCGTCTGTAATTACAGACGGAAAATCCAACGGAAAATTTGTCTGTAATTACAGACGAAAAATCCGTCGGAAAATCCGTCTGTAATTACAGACGGAAAATCTGTCGGAAAGTTCGTCGCCTTTGGAAAATGGATAGAAAATTTACAGAGGGAAAATCCGTCGGTAACGGGTAAAAATCCGTCTGTAATTTTCTGACGGAAAAAAATCCGTCGGTAAATAATTTCCGACGAGGCTTTTACAGAAGGGCAAAATCCGTCGGTAATTTCGTCGGTAACCAAAAATCCGTCTGTAATAAAGACCAAATCCGTCTGTAAATCTGTCTGTATTAATCCATTTTCTAGTTGTGTATGTATGAATATTTACTTGAGATTAACTAGTTAATTAATTAAAAAAAATTACTCTAAAAGATTGTTAGAAAGATTTAATTATTAAAATATTAATTTTTAACTATTTATTTATTTATTTTTTATAATTTTATATTAACAATTTTTATTTTTTCTAAAATTTTAATAATTTTTATTATTTATTTATTTTTTTACTTTTACGATCTTTTGTCTTTTTTTTCGTTAGCTAAAGATCACAAAAACAAAAAAATAAATAATTAATGAAAAATAATCAAATAATAAATGTCTGTCATTCAATTATTAGCAAGAGTATGAATGAATATTCAAATATCTTTGTTACGGTGGGTAACCGGAGATTAATAGAATGGATGGCGTTGGTTGGCCCAATCGTCTGCGGAGGATGGCTTCTGAGTCCTTTCGCACGCTGGAACCTCCTTCCGACTTGTGTACGCGAGTGAGTGGGGGGTGGTACCTGCGAAGACACTCCGATGCCTAAGTTAGCAAAGGGTTAAGCAGGTTTAGAATGTATTGGGCTTAGAGATACCTGAGGGGTGTCAGGGTATTTGTAGTGTGAGCCAATAACCACCGTTGGAGTAGTGCCATATTTTTAGGGTGTTAACCGCCCCATTATCTTAGGGGGGTTAAGATATGGTTAGAGGAAGTGGTTAGAGAGATTTTAGGGGCAGTTACTCATTTGAATGAGTGTTTATCTGCCAGCTATGCTCCGTCCTGACTTCTTTAGAGTAAGTCGTAGTTAAGACCGACTTCTTAGTACGAAGGTCGGTGTTGATCAAGGCTTAATCCTCTGGACTGGGCCTTTCGTTTGGACCTGGGCCTTTAGTATTGGGCCAGGGTATGAACAGTGCCCTTACTTGAGCCCAAGATCTTTTTAAGACTTGGGTTCGAGTATTTTACTCGGGTTCGTATTCGACTTTCTTGGAGGAGACGTGGGTTTTAAACCGACGTGATTTTCGCGACTTTTTGTTTCTGACAGTTACGTCTATTCAAGCGTCGTGTCCGTTAGGGATGCATCTAGGGATTGATGGCTTTGGTAACGGTGCACTCCTTATTAATGACTGCTCCGTTTTTACCATTATGCCCCTAGAGTATTTATAAATACTTTTCCCTCTCTTTCATTATCTTCTTTCTGCGATTTTTCTAATTCTTTCCTCGTTCGTTCTTCATTCATTCGTGCTGCATTCTTGTGTTTCGGGGACTTCTGCTTCTTCCAACCTTCGTTTTCAGAAAGAGGTTAGTTTCTTTTTCTCTTTCATATCTTTTGTATGCCTTTACTTTGTGGATAAGTAGGTTTGTAGACTTTTGCTTGGTTCCTTTTTCTCCCTTCTAGAGACCTTTGTTTTTGATTTCTTCTTTTCTTTTTTCCTTTGTAGGTTTCCTCATCTTCTTTTAGGAAAAAATGGCCTCCGTAGATTGGGTTGATGTTACTGTCCTAGGAGAGGAGCCGTTGGTTGATGTTGAATTTATTACTCATCTTCGCACTCACCACCGGCTCTGTACCTCGGATGAGGATGAGCCTAAGTATGAATTGCTTATCCCAAGTTCAGAGAACCGAGTTTGCCATGGGAGGGCCAACGAAACGGCCCCTCATTTCTTCTTTATGTATGAGTGCATGATCACCCGTCTGGGCGTTTTTCTACCCTTTTCAGATTTTGAGATGTCTGTTTTGCAGCACTGTCGGGTTGCCCCTACCCAGCTTCACCCCAATTCTTGGGGTTTTTTGAAAATTTATCAATTTATTAGTCATGCTCTGGAGTTCCCGACCTCTCTGAAAATCTTTTTCCATCTTTTTCATATGGCCAAGCCCTTCAGTGGGCTAAACAATAAACAACAATGGGTTTCCTTCCGAGCCATACAAGGTCAGAGAATTTTTACCCTTTTTCACGAATCATTCCATGACTTTAAAAATTACTTTTTCAAAGTGCAAGCTGTAGAGGGTCACCACCCTTTTTTCCTGGATGATAATTCCTCTCCTCGCTTTCCTTTATACTGGCTGGAGGCTTCTCCTTGTGAGAAATATGGTCTGGATGACCTGGATGAAGTAGAGGCTGCCATTGTGGGGTTCCTCCGAGAAGTGTGGGGGAGGGCCCCATATTTGGATACTAAAAAGTTTCTCCAAGGGTCTCTGACCTTTATCCAAGCACAGCTAGGTAGCTTTCTCTTGTTTGTTAGATTCCCGACTTGTTAACTGATCTTTCCGACTTGTATAATTCCTTAGCTATCGTTTTCTTTTTCAGAAACGGCGAAGACGAATGCTCAGGAATCTTACCAGAGAGTCCAGGACGCAAAAGCCAAGTCTCGCGCCCGGACTGGTAGTGCCAGGGTTATCTCTCCTTCTCCTCCTCCTCGGAACGTTGGGACTCTTTCCAAGCCCATTGTGTTTTCTTCTTCAGCTCCCTCTCAGCCGCCCCCCGTCGTCCGACCCTCCCCTGATCCAAAGAAGCGCAAGACCTTAGAGTCTGGCTCTTCTGGTGAGGTTAAGGCGGATGCTCTTGCGTTCGTCCGAAAGAATATCTATCCCCATGCTCGTATAAGCATGGATAATATGTCCGTTCGGAGCCACCTTACCACTATGATTGAGGAGAGTCTCAAGGCGGCGGGGGTCTGCGGCAAACTCTTGGATATTTTTGAGAAGGCTCCTCTCAGTTCTTTAGGGATGACCTCGAGGGTCGAGGAGCTGGAAGGAAGGCTTCGTTCATACCAAGAGCATGAGGGAGAGTTGAAGAAGAAAATCGCCAAGCTGAAGGAGGAGAGAGATACCCTCCGGGAGAAAGGGAAGGTTTTGCAGGCCCAATGCAACATGGAGATGGATTTGAGGAAAACAGCGCAGGCCAGCTATCAAAGTTTATTCAATGATCTTGTGTCTGTGAAGAATGATCTGCTGAATTCTCGGAAGGCATACGATGAGTTGGAGGACTCTATTGCTGATGGCGCCGAGGAGTCTTGGAGGATCTTCCTGGAGCAAGTCAGAGTTATTGCTCCCGACTTGGATCTTTCTCCTTTACATTCTGACAAAGTTGTTATTGATGGGGCCATAGTTGATCCTCCTGCCCCTGTGATCATTTCTGAATCAGAGTTAAAGACTCGAGGGCAGAGGATCATTGAGTCTCCTCCTCATGGAAAGGATGCTCCGAGTTCTTCAGTAGTTCCTCCTATTTCCTCTTCATCTCCCATGGATGCCTCTGGTGGCGCTCCTCCTGACTCCGGTGGTGGTGATCCATCTACTCTTCTTCCTAAAAAATGATTTGTGGCTATTTGGGGGTCCGGCCTGTGGGCCCCCCGTTTTTAAACTCTTTTATTTATTTTTGATTGGTGGTGTTGGTTGAACAATTTCCTTTGGCCTTTTAAGGCCGTAAACAAAATATCAAAAAATACCCTTTTTAATAAGGGTTTTTAAGTTAAAATAAATACCCTTTTTTGGATAAGGGTTTAAGTTACCTTATGCGTATATGCTTTTTGATTTTCCGAAGTCCCCTTGATCTTTTCCTGAAAACCTTTCTCTTTGGCTTGTTTGTTTTTCTGAGCCTTTTGTTTAAGGACTTTTAGGACAGTCTTTAAACTTTTTCCTAGGTTTTTCAATCTCTTTTTATTATCCCTTATACTCAACTTTGTTTTAGTGAGTTCTTATGACTTAGGTTATTTTTGCGATACGTTTTTCTTCAACTCGGTCCTTCACTCCGATTTACGGGTCGAAGTATTTCCGAGCTTTTCTACTCGGTTTCTCATTTCGACTTATGAGTCGGATTGTTCCTGAGTTTTTTACGATCAACTCATATAACCTCTTTACACCGACTTGTACCTCGTCGTTTTATCCTGACGACCATATAGATCAGTTCATGGGATTTTCACGTTTTGTCGAGCTTAAGTCGGCGCGTTTCGTAGAAAGACTTAAAAATAGAAAAGAGTTTATAAGAGATAAATGGAAAAAGATCTTTTATTGATTGGGGAGGTACCTTTTTGCTACTAAGGGTTTTTAATAGCCTATTTTCCCTTAGCCTCTACTATGATGCCTCGTTAAAAACCCTTCTCCAGAAAAAATCCTTTGATTTTGGGAAAAAATCATGAAGTTGGGAAAAGAGTACATCAGGGAGTAGAGTTCACTTTTAACTGTAGTACCTTTTCAGATTACAAGCATGCCACGACCTTGGTAACTCGGTGCCGTTCAGGTCGGTTATTTTATAATAACCTTTTCCTAAAACTTCATTGACTTTGTATGGTCCCTTCCAATTAGCGGCAAGTTTTCCTTCTCCTGATTTGTTGACTCCAATGTCGTTTCTGATTAGTACCAAGTCATCCGGGGCAAATGTTCTTCGAATGACTTTTTTGTTGTACCTTGTAGTCATCCTTTGCTTCAATGCTGCTTCTCTTATCTGGGCATCTTCTCGGACTTTGGGGAGCAATTCGAGCTCCTCTTTGTGCCCCTGTATGTTTCCTATCTCGTCATGGAGAATTACCCTTGGGCTTTGCTCATTGATTTCTATTGGTATCATTGCTTCTACGCCATAGACTAGTCGGAAGGGCGTTTCTCCAGTGGCGGATTGGGGCGTTGTCCTGTAAGCCCATAGCACTTGGGGGAGCTCTTCAGCCCGAGCTCCTTTTGCTTCTTGCAGTCTTTTCTTTAGCCCTGCCAGTATGACCTTGTTGGCTGCCTCGGCTTGCCCATTGGCTTGTGGGTGCTCCACCGAGGTGAACTGGTGTTTGATTTTCATACTGGCTACTAAGCTTCTGAAGGTAGCATCGATGAATTGGGTTCCATTATCTGTAGTGATGGAACAAGGTATCCCATATCTCGTGATGATATTTTTGTAGAGGAACCTCCGACTTCTTTGAGCGGTGATGGTGGCCAATGGTTCTGCTTCTATCCACTTTGTGAAGTAATCTATTCCCACGATCAGGTATTTGACTTGTCCTGGCGCTTGAGGAAAAGGACCTAACAAGTCTATTCCCCATTTTGCAAAGGGCCATGGGGAAGTGATACTGATGAGCTCTTCTGGTGGAGCTACGTGGAAATTTGCATGCATTTGACATGGTTGACACTTTTTCACAAATTCTATGGCATTTTTCTGCAAGGTCGGCCAGTAGAATCCAGCTCGGATTACTTTCCTGGCTAGTGACCTTGCTCCGAGATGGTTTCCGCAGATTCCACTATGTACTTCCTCTAATACCTCGGTAGTTCTTGAGGTCGGTACACACTTTAATAATGGTGTTGATATCCCCTTCTGTAGAGAATATTTCTCACCAAGGTGTAGTGTTGTGCTTTCCTTCGGATCTTTTTTGCCTCTTTTTCCTCTTTAGGGAGGATGTCAAATTTCATGTATTCGACCAAGGGGCTCATCCATCCGAGGTTGAAACCAACTACCTCAAGTACTTCTTGTTTGTCTTCTGTTTTTACTATTGAGGGTTCCTGGAGGGTTTCTTGGATCAGGCTTCTGTTGTTCCCTCCTGGTTTGGTACTTGCCAACTTGGATAGGGCATCTGCTCTACTGTTTAGATCCCGAGTTATGTGTTTAACCTCGGTTTCTGCAAAGCGCCCAAGGTGCTCCAAAGTTTTCTCCAAGTACCTCTTCATATTTGGGTCCTTTGCCTGATACTCTCCACTTATATGGGAGGTCACCACTTGTGAGTCGCTGTATATCATCACCTTTGTAGCACCGACTTCTTCTGCCAACTTTAATCCAGCAATCAAGGCTTCATACTCTGCCTGATTATTTGAAGCTGGAAATTCAAATTTTAGGGAAACCTCTATCTGGGTTCCTCTTTCATCTACCAATATTATGCATGCGCCGCTTCCTGTTTTGTTGGAGGACCCATCTACATAGAGTTTCCATGTAGTTGGTTTTTCCTCCTGATCCCCTGCGTATTCTGCAACGAAGTCGGCGAGGCATTGAGCTTTGATCGCCATCCAAGTTTCATATCTTATGTCGAACTCGGAGAGCTCTATTGCCCATTGAACCATTCTCCCTGCAACATCCGTCTTTTGGAGGATTTGCTTCATGGGTTGGTTCGTACGGACTCTTATTGTGTGAGCTTGAAAGTAAGGCCGTAGCCTTCGTGAGGCTACTACTAAGGAGTAGGCAAACTTCTCTAGTTTGTGGTACCTTAGCTCAGGGCCTTGTAGAACTTTGCTGATGAAATAAACTGGATGTTGTCTGACCTCATCTTCTCTTATCAGGGCTGATGAGACAGCCTTGTCTGCTACGGATATGTACAGGACGAGGTCTTTTCCAAATACTGGTCGGGTCAGAATAGGAGGTTGGCTTAAAAACTTTTTGAACTCCTGGAACGCCTCCTCGCATTCAGGAGTCCATTCGAATTGGCATCCCTTTCTTAATAAGGAGAATAGTGGAAGGGATTTTAATGCCGATCCTGCCAAAAATCTGGAGAGGGCTGCAAGTCGGCCATTCAGCTGCTGGACTTCTCTTAAATAGGTCGGGCTTTTCATCTCTAGGATGGCTCTACACTTGTCGGGATTGGCTTCGATCCCTCTTTGTGTTAGCATAAATCCTAGAAATTTCCCTGCCTCTACCGCGAAGGCGCACTTTGCGGGATTTAGTCTCATCCCGTGCAGCCTTATGGTGTCAAAGACTTGTAAGAGGTCGGACAAGAGGTCGACTTCTTTCTTGGTCTTTACCAGCATGTCGTCGACGTATACTTCCATTAGACTCCCCAGGTGAGGGGAAAATACTTTATTCATCAACCTTTGATATGTGGCTCCTGCATTCTTCAACCCGAATGGCATGACCACGTAGCAGAAATTAGCTCTGGGTGTGATGAATGATGTTTTCTCCTGGTCGGGCTCGTGCATTGGGATTTGATTATATCCCGAGTAGGCGTCCATAAATGATAAGTATTGATACCCCGAGTTGGAGTCTACTAGGGTATCAATACTTGGCAGTGGGTAAGGGTCCTTGGGACATGCCTTATTTAAGTCGGTATAGTCGACACACATTCTCCATTTGCCATTCTGTTTTTTGACTAGCACTACATTGGCTAGCCATGTTGGGTACTTGACTTCTCTGATGAAGCCAGCTTCCAGGAGCGCCTGTACTTGTTCTTCTACTATTAGGGCTCGTTCTGGGCCGAGCTTGCGTCTTCTTTGTTGTACAGGTCGGGATCCCGAATAAACCGAGAGTTTGTGGGACATGAGCTCGGGGTCTATCACAGGCATGTCAGAGGCCTTCCAGGAGAAGAGGTCGGAGTTATCTCTTAGGAGTTTGGTCAATTCTTGTTTTAGGGTCTCCCCTAGGTTGGCTCCTATGTGAGTATTTTTTCCTTCCTCTTTGCCGACCTGTATCTCTTCGGTTTTTCCTCCCGGTTGTGGTCGCAGCTCTTCTCTGGCTCTTGCACCGCCGAGCTCTATTGTGTGAACTTCTCTGCCCTTTCCTCTCAGATTTAGGCTTTCATTGTAGCATTTCCTCGCCAATTTTTGGTCTCCCTTTACCGTTGCTATTCCCGCTGAGGTCGGGAATTTCATGCAGAGGTGGGGGGTGGATACCACTGCTCCGAGTCGATTAAGGGTAGTTCTGCCGATTAAAGCATTATATGCTGACCCAACATCGATGACTATGAAGTCTATACTCAGAGTCTTAGATTTTTCCCTTTTTCCAAAAGTGGTGTGGAGGGGTAAAAATCCCAGTGGTTTTATTGGCGTGTCACCTAATCCATACAAGGTGTCGGGGTAGGCTCTTAATTCTTTCTCATCCAACCCTAGTTTGTCAAAAGCGGGCTTAAAAAGGATGTCCGCTGAGCTTCCTTGGTCTACTAGGGTTCTGTGGAGATGGGCATTGGCTAGGATCATAGTTATTACTACTGGATCGTCGTGTCCAGGGGTTATTCCTTGCCCATCTTCTTTAGTGAATGAGATGGTGGGGAGATCGGATGACTCTCCTCCGACTTGATAGACTCTCTTGAGGTGCCTTTTGCGAGAGGATTTTGTGAGTCCCCCTCCCGCGAACCCTCCTGAGATCATATGGATATGTCTCTCAGGAGTCGACGGTGGTGGGTCTCTTCTGTCGATATCATCTCGCTTCCTTTTCCCATGATTGTCCGACCTTTCTATGAGATATCTGTCGAGCCGACCTTCTCTGGCCAACTTTTCTATCACATTTTTAAGGTCGTAACAATCGTTCGTGGAGTGACCATATATTTTATGGTACTCACAGTAGTCGCTGCGGCTTCCCCCCTTTTTATTTTTGATGGGTCTGGGGGGTGGCAGCCTTTCAGTGTTGCAAATTTCTCTATACACATCCACTATTGAAATTTTTAGAGGAGTATAAGAGTGGTACTTTCTTGGTCTGTCGAGACCGAGTTCTTCCTTCTTCTTGGGCTCCCTCTCCCTCTCTTTTATTGAGGGAGGGGGTCCAGGTCACCAACTCAGGTCTCTCAACTTAGCGTTTTCCTTCATATTGATGTACTTTTCAGCTCTTTCCTGTACATCGCTTAGAGAAACAGGGTGTCTTTTAGATATGGATTGTGAGAAGGGACCTTCTTTGAGTCCATTGACTAGCCCCATTATGACTGCCTCTGTGGGCAGGTCTTGAATCTCCAAACATGCTTTGTTGAACCTTTCCATATAGGCTCGTAAAGATTCTCCGACCTCCTATTTTATTCCCAGGAGGCTCGGTGCATGTTTCACTTTGTCTTTCTGGATTGAGAACCTCATCAAAAACTTCCTTGAGAGGTCTTCAAAACTAGTAACCGACCTCGGGGGGAGGCTATCGAACCACTTCATCGCCGCTTTTGACAGAGTGGTCGGGAAGGCCTTGCATCGCGTAGCATCAGAAGCATCAGCTAGGTACATCCGACTTTTGAAGTTGCTCAGGTGATGCTTTGGATCCGTGGTTCCGTCAGAGAGGTCCATTGGTGCGCGAAATTGTGAACTATACTTTTTCACAACTCTCATAATCCTTGGTAATGGCTCCAAAAACTTGGTGCGCTCAATACCATGGCATTACACAACTTCGCACAACTAACCAGCAAGTGCACTGGGTCGTCCAAGTAATAAACCTTACGTGAGTAAGGGTCGATCCCACGGAGATTGTTAGTATTGAAGCAAGCTATGGTCATCTTGTAAATCTTAGTCAGGCAAACTCAGATATATATGGTGATGAACGAAAATAACATAAAAGATAAAGATAGTGATACTTATGTAATTCATTGGTAGGAACTTCAGATAAGCGCATGAAGATGCCTTCCCTTCCGTCTCTCTGCTTTCCTACTGTCTTTATCCAACCCTTCTTACTCCTTTCCATGGCAAGCTCGTATAGGGTCTCACTGTTGTCAGCAGCTACCTCCCATCCTCGCAGTGAAAGCTAATGCACACACTCTGTCACAGTGCTGCCAATCACCGGTGTGGTTCCCTCCCCTACCGGAATAGAATAACTCTTTTGCGTCTGTCACTAACGCCCAGTAGGTTACAGGTTTGAAGCACGTCACAGTCATTCAATCATTGAATCCTACTCAGAATACCACAGACAAGGTTAGACCTTCCGGATTCTCTTGAATGCTGCCATCAGTTCTTGCCTATACCACGAAGACTCTGATCTCACGGAATGGTTGGCTCGTTTGTCAGGCGAGCACTCGGTTGTCAGGCGATCAACCATGCATCGTGCAATCAGGAATCCAAGAGATATTCACCAAGCCTCAAATGCTTGTAGAACAAGAGTGGTTGTCAGTCACTTTGTTCATGAGTGAGAATGGTGATGGGCGTCAATCATCACCTTCATCATGTTGAAGAACAAGTGATATCTTGGATAAAGAACAAGCGGAATTTGAATGAAAGAACAATAGTAATTGCATTAATACTCGAGGTACAGCAGAGCTCCACACCTTAATCTATGGTGTGTAGAAACTCCACCGTTGAAAATACATAAGCATAAGGTCTAGGCATGGCCGAATGGCCAGCCTCCCAATGATCTAAGAACTAGAATGTCCAAAGATGATCTAGAGATCTAAAAGTGATCAAAAGATTTCTATACAATAGTAAAAGGTCCTACTTATAAGAAACTAGTAGCCTAGGGTGTACAGAAATGAGTAAATGACATAAAAATCCTCTTCCGGGCCCACTTGGTGTGTGCTTGGGCTGAGCAATGAAGCAATTTCGTGTAGAGACTCTTCTTGGAGTTAAACGCCAGCTTTGGTGCCAGTTTGGGCGTTTAACTCCCATTTGGGTGCCAGTTCCAGCGTTTAACGCTGGGATTTCTTGAGGTGACTTTGAACGCCGGTTTGGGCCATCAAATCTTGGGCAAAGTATGGACTATTATATATTGCTGAAAAGCCCAGGATGTCTACTTTCCAACGCCGTTGAGAGCACGCCAATTGGGCTTCTGTAGCTCCAGAAAATCCACTTCGAGTGCAGGGAGGTCAGAATCCAACAGCATCTGCAGTCCTTTTGAGTCTCAGAATCAGATTTTGCTCAGGTCCCTCAATTTCAGCCAGAAAATACCTGAAATCACAGAAAAACACACAAACTCATAGTAAAGTCCAGAAAAGTGAATTTTAATTAAAAACTAATAAAAATATACTAAAAACTAACTATATCATATCAAAAACATACTAAAAACAATGCCAAAAAGTATACAAATTATCCGCTCATCACAACACCAAACTTAAATTGTTGCTTGTCCTCAAGCAACTGAAAATCAAATAAGATAAAAAGAGGAGAATATGCAATGAATTCCAAAAACATCTGTGAAGATCAGTATTAATCAGATGAGCGGGGCTTTTAACTTTTTGCCTCCGAACAGTTTTGGCATCTCACTCTATCCTTTGAAATCCAGAATGGTTGGCTTCTTTAGGAACTCAGAATCCAGATAGTGTTAATGATTCTCTTAGTAAAGTATGATGATTCTTGAACATAGCTATTTATTGAGTCTTGGCTGTGGCCCAAAGCACTCTGTCTTCCAGTATTACCACCGGATACATACATGCCACAGACACATAATTGGGTGAACCTTTTCAGATTGTGACTCAGCTTTGCTAAAGTCCCCAATTAGAGGTGTCCAGGGTTCTTAAGCACACTCTTATTGCCTTGGATCACAACTCTTATTCCTTTCTCTTTTTTTTTCATTTTTTTTTCTTTTTCGGTTTTTTTTTTTTGAAATGCTTTTTCTTGCTTCAAGAATCATTTTATTGATTTTTCAGATCCTCAGTAACATGTCTCCTTTTTCATCATTCTTTCAAGAGCCAACATTCATGAACCACAAATTCAAAAGACATATGCACTGTTTAAGCATACATTCAGAGAACAAAAGTGTTGCCACCACATCAAAATAATTAAACTACTATAAAATTCAGAATTCATGCAATTCTTTCCTTTTCAATTAAGCACATTTTTATTCAAGAAAGGTGATGGATTCATAGGACATTCATAACTTTAAGGCATAGACACTAAGACACTAATGATCACAAGACACAAACATGGATAAACATAAAGCATAAAAATTCGAAAAACAGAAGAACAATAACAAGGAAATCAAAGAACGGGTCCACCTTAGTGATGGCGGCTCTTTCTTGCTCTTGAAGATCCTATGGAGTGCTTGAGCTCCTCAATGTCTCTTCCTTGTCTTTGTTGCTCCTCCCTCATGATTCTTTGATCTTCTCTAATTTCATGAAGGATGATGGAGTGTTCTTGATGCTCCACCCTCAGTTGTCCCATGTTGGAACTTAGTTCTCCTAGGGAGGTGTTTAGTTGCTCCCAATAGTTTTGTGGAGGAAAATTCATCTCTTGAGGAATCTCAGGGATCTTATGATGAGTGAGATCTCTTGTGTACTCCATCCTTTTCTTGGTGATGGGCTTGTCCTCATCAATGGGAATGTCTCCCTCTATGTCAACTCCAACTGAATAACAGAGGTGACAGATGAGGTGAGGAAAGGCTAACCGTGCCAAGGTGGAGGTCTTGTCCGCCACCTTATAGAGTTCTTGGGCTATAACCTCATGAACCTCTATTTCTTCTCCAATCATGATACTATGAATCATGATGGCCCGGTCTATGGTAACTTCGGACCGGTTGCTAGTGGGAATGATTGAGCGTTGTATGAACTCTAACCATCCTCTAGCCACGGGCTTGAGGTCATGCCTTCTCAATTGAACCGGCTTTCCTCTTGAATCTTGCCTCCATTGTGCGCCCTCTTCACATATAGTTGTGAGGACTTGGTCCAACCTTTGATCAAAGTTGACCCTTCTAGTGTAAGGATGCTCATCTCCTTGCATCATAGGCAAGTTGAACGCCACCCCCACACTCTCTGGACTAAAATCCAAGTATTTCCCCCGAACCATAGTGAGATAATTCTTTGGATTCGGGTTCATACTTTGGTCATGGTTCTTTGTGATCCATGCATTGGCATAGAACTCTTGAACCATCAAGATTCCGACTTGTTGAATGGGGTTGGTGAGTACTTCCCAACCTCTTCTTCGGATCTCATGGCGGATCTCCGGATATTCACCCTTTTTGAGTGAAAAGGGGACCTCGGGGATCACCTTCTTCAAGGCCACAACTTCATAGAAGTGGACTTGATGCACCCTTGAGAGGAATCTATCCATCTCCCATGATTCGGAGGTGGAAGCTTTTGCCTTCCCTTTCCTCTTTTTAGAGGTTTCTCCGGCCTTGGATGCCATAATGGTTATGAAAAAGCAACGCTTTTACCACACCAAACTTAAAATGTTTGCTCGTCCTCGAGCAAAAGAAGAAAGAAGAGAGTAGAAGAAGGAGAAATGAGGAAGAGGGAGATGGTGGTGTATTCGGCCAAGAAGGGGGAAGAAAGGGTGTTTAGGTTGTGTGAAAATGAAGAGTTGAAGAAGGGTATTTATAGGAGAGAGGGGGGTAAAGGTTCGGTCATAATGGGTGGGTTTGGGAGGGAAAGTGGTTTGAATTTGAAGGGTGAGGTTGGTGGGGTTTTATGAAGGATGGATGTGAGTGGTGAAGAGAAAGATGGGATTTGATAGGTGAGAGGTTTTTGGGGAAGAGGTGTTGAGGTGATTGGTGAATGGGGGAAGAAGAGAGAGAGTGATGGTAGGGTCCTATGGGGTCCACAGATCCTGTAGTGTCAAGGAAAAGTCATCCCTGCACCAAATGTTGCTCAAAATCACGTTTTGAGCCATTTCTGGCGTTAAACGCCGGGCTGGTGCCCATTCCTGGCGTTTAACGCCAGGTTCTTGCCCTTTACTGGCGTTTAACGCCAGTCTGGTGCCCTTTTCTGGCGTTAAACGCCCAGAATGGTGCCAGACTGGGCGTTAAACGCCCAACAGCTAGCATTACTGGCGTTTGAACGCCAGCTTCTTCTCCTCCAGGGTGTGCTGTTTTTCTTCCTGTTTTTCATTCTGTTTTTGCTTTTTTCATTGTTTTTGTGACTTCTTATGATCATCAACCTACAAAAAAAAGATAAAATAACAAAAGAAAATAATTAATTATAAAACATTGGGTTGCCTCCCAACAAGCGCTTCTTTAATGTCATTAGCTTGACAGAGGACTCTCATGGAGCCTCAGAAATGCTCAGAACCGTGTTGAAACCTCCCAACACCAAACTTAGAGTTTGAATGTGGGGTTTCAACACCAAACTTAGAGTTTGGTTGTAGCCTCCCAACACCAAACTTAGAGTTTGACTGTGGGGGCTCTGTTTGGCTCTGTTTTGAGAGAAACTCTTCATGCTTCCTCTCCATGATGATAGAGGGATGTCCTTGGGCCTTAAACACCAAGGATTCTTCATTCACTTGAATGATCAACTCTCCTCTATCAACATCAATCACAGCCTTTGCTGTGGCTAGGAAGGGTCTGCCAAGGATGATGGATTCATCCATGCACTTCCCAGTCTCTAGGACTATGAAATCAGTAGGAATGTACTGGTCTTCAACTTTAACCAGAACTTCCTCTACAAGTCCATGGGCTTGTTTTCTTGAGTTGTCTGCCATCTCTAATGAGATTCTTGCAGCTTGCACCTCTAAGATCCCTAATTTCTCTATTACAGAGAGGGGCATGAGGTTCACACTTGACCCTAAGTCACACAAGGCCTTCGTGAAGGTCATGGTGCCTATGGTACAAGGTATAGAAAACTTCCCAGGATCCTGCCTCTTTTGAGGCAGTTTCTGCCTAGACAAGTCATCCAGTTCTTTGGTGAGCAAGGGAGGTTCATCCTCCCAAGTCTCATTTCCAAATAACTTGTCATTTAGTTTCATGATTGCTCCAAGGTATTTAGCAACTTGCTCTTCAGTGACATACTCATCCTCTTCAGAGGAAGAATACTCATCAGAGCTCATGAATGGCAGAAGTAAGTCCAATGGAATCTCTATGGTCTCATTTTGAGCCTCAGATTCCCATGGTTCCTCATTGAGGAACTTAGAGGAGATTGGTACACGCCCACTGAGGTCTTCCTCAGTGGCGTCCTCCTCCTCTCTTTCCTCTCCATATTCGGCCATGTCTATGGCTTTGCACTCTCCTTTTGGATTTTCTTCTGTATTACTTGGGAGAGTGCTAGGAGGGAGTTCAGTAACTTTCTTGCTCAGCTGACCCACTTGTCCTTCCAAATTTCTGATGGAGGACCTTGTTTCATTCATGAAACTTTGAGTGGTCTTTATTAGATCAGAGACCATTGTTGCTAAGTCAGAAGTATTCTGCTTAGAACTCTCTGTCTGTTGCTGAGAAGATGATGGAAAAGGCTTGCCATTGCTAAACCTGTTTCTTCCACCATTATTGTTATTGAAACCTTGTTGAGGTCTCTCTTGATTCTTCCATGAGAGATTTGGGTGATTCCTCCATGAAGAATTGTAGGTATTTCCATAGGGTTCTCCTAGGTAATTCACCTCTTCCATGGAAGGGTTCTCAGGATCATAAGCTTCTTCCTCAGATGAAGCATCCTTAGTACTGTTTGGTGCATTTTGCATTCCAGACAGACTTTGAGAAATCAAATTGACTTGTTGAGTCAATATCTTATTCTGAGCCAATATGGCATTCAGAGTGTCAATCTCAAGAACTCCTTTCTTCTGACTAGTCCCATTGTTCACAGGATTCCTTTCAGAAGTGTACATGAATTGGTTATTTGCAACCATTTCAATCAATTCTTGAGCTTCTGCAGGCGTCTTCTTCAGATGAAGAGATCCTCCAGCAGAGCTATCCAAGGACATCTTAGATAGTTCAGAGAGACCATCATAGAAAATACCTATGATGCTCCATTCAGAAAGCATGTCTGAAGGACATCTTCTGATTAATTGTTTGTATCTTTCCCAAGCTTCATAGAGGGATTCTCCATCCTTCTGTCTGAAGGTTTGGACTTCCACTCTAAGCTTACTCCATCTTTGTGGTGGAAAGAACTTTGCCAAGAAGGCATTGACTAGCTTTTCCCAAGAGTCCAGGCTTTCTTTAGGTTGAGAATCCAACCATATTCTAGCTCTGTCTCTTACAGCAAAAGGGAATAGCATCAGTCTATAGACCTCAGGGTTAACCCCATTAGTCTTGACTGTGTCACAGATTTGCAAGAATTCAGCTAAAAACTGATGAGGATCTTCCATTGGAAGTCCATGGAACTTGCAATTCTGTTGCATTAGAGAAACTAATTGAGGCTTAAGCTCAAAGTTGTTTGCTCCAATGGCAGGGATAGAGATGCTTCTCCCATAGAAGTCGGGAGTAGGTGCAGTAAAGTCACCCAGCACCTTCCTTGCATTGTTGGCATTGTTGTTGTTTTCGGCTGCCATGGGTTCTTCTTCTTTGAAGAATTCGGTCAGGTCCTCTAAAGAGAGTTGTGCTTTGGCTTCTCTTAGCTTTCTCTTCAAGGTCCTTTCGGGTTCAGGATCAGCTTCAACAAGAATGCCTTTGTCTCTGCTCCTGCTCATATGAAAGAGAAGAGAATGTGGAATCCTCTATGTCACAGTATAGAGATTCCTTGAAGTGTCAGAGGAAAAGAGAAATAGTAAGAAGAAGGAGAAGAAGAATTCGAACTTTAATTAGATAAAGTTCAAATTGTGCATTTGGAAGGAGTGGTACTCCAAAAATAGAAGGATGTGAGAAGGAGGGAAGAGAATTTTCGAAAATTCAACTAAAAGAATTTGAAAACATTTTGAAAATTTGATTGATAATTTTCGAAAATTCAAAGTGAAAAGAAATCAAGTGATTTTTGAAAAAGATTTTGAAATTAGAAACTAAAAAGATTTGATTGAAAACTAATTTGAAAAAGATATGATAAAAAAAATATGATTGAAAGGTTATTGTCTTAAAAAGATGTGATTGAGAAGATATGATTTGAAAACCATTTTAAAAGATATGTTTTGAAAATTATTTTAAAAGATTTGATTTGGAAAATTAGTGACTTGCCTAACAAGAAAAGATATGATTCAAACATAAAACCTTCCTGAACAGAAAAGGCAAAAAATGTTCAATCAAATCATTAATTGTTAGTAAGTATCTTTAAAAAGGAAAGAAATTGATTTTGAAAACATTTGATTGAAAAAAATTGATTTGAAAAAGATTTGATTTTGAAAAACTTGAAAAAAATTGATTTGAAAACAAAATCTTCCCCCTAGCACCATCCTGGCGTTAAACGCCCAGAATGGTATACATTCTGGCGTTTAACGCCCAAAATGCTACCTTTTTGGGCGTTAAACGCCCAACCAGGTGCCCTGGCTGGCGTTTAAACGCCAGTCTGCCTTCTTCACTGGGCATTTTTGAATGCTCAGCTTTTTCTGTATAATTCCTCTGCAGTGTGTTCTGAATCTTCAATCCCTTGTATCATTGACTTGAAAAGACACAAATTAAAAATATTTTTGGATTTTTTTAATAATCAAAATGCAACAAGAATCAAATAACAATGCATGCAAGACACCAAACTTAGCAGTTTGTATACTACTGACACTATCAATATGAGAATGCATATGAGACACACAAAATACTTCAAGTCAATAGAATTCAAAGATCAGAGCAAGTGAATCATCAAGAACATCTTGAAGATCACTAAGACATATGAATGCATGCAATTGACACCAAACTTAGGATGAGACACTAGACTCAAACAAGAAATATTTTTGAATTTTATGATTTTTTTTTAATTTTTTTAATTTTTTTGTGTTTTTCGAAAATTAAGTGGAAAAAGAAGGTATCAAAATTCTTAATGAGAATTCCAGGAATCAGTGCAATGCTAGTCTAAGACTCCGGTCCAGGAATTAGACATGGCTTCACAGCCAGCCAAGCTTCCACAGAAAGCTTCGGTCCAAAACACTAGACATGACCAAAGGTCAGCCAAGCCTTAGCAAATCACTGCTCCAAAAGCAAGATTGATACGAAATCAACAAGCTCTTGTGGTGATAAGTTGAAACCTCGGTCCAATCAGATTAGACATGGCTTCTCAGCCAGCCAGATTTCAACAAATCATCATGAAACTCTAGAATTCATCTTCAAGAATTTCGAAAAAAAAATACCTAATCTAAGCAACAAGATGAACCGTCAGTTGTCCAGCCTGAACAATCCCGGGCAATAACACCGAAAATTTGATGTTGTTGCCGGATCTTGGCACTGATGTTACCAAAGGCTTGCTCAAAACTAGAACAATCCCCGGCAACGGCGCCAAAAACTTGGTGCGCGAAATTGTGAACTATACTTTTTCACAACTCTCATAATCCCTGGTAATGGCTCCAAAAACTTGGTGCGCTCAATACCATGGCATTACACAACTTCGCACAACTAACCAGCAAGTGCACTGGGTCGTCCAAGTAATAAACCTTACGTGAGTAAGGGTCGATCCCACGGAGATTGTTAGTATTGAAGCAAGCTATGGTCATCTTGTAAATCTTAGTCAGGCAAACTCATATATATGGTGATGAACGAAAATAACATAAAAGATAAAGATAGTGATACTTATGTAATTCATTGGTAGGAACTTCAGATAAGCGCATGAAGATGCCTTCCCTTCCGTCTCTCTGCTTTCCTACTGTCTTCATCCAACCCTTCTTACTCCTTTCCATGGCAAGCTCGTATAGGGTCTCACTGTTGTCAGCAGCTACCTCCCATCCTCGCAGTGAAAGCTAATGCACACACTCTGTCACAGTGCTGCCAATCACCGGTGTGGTTCCCTCCCCTACCGGAATAGAATAACTCTTTTGCGTCTGTCACTAACGCCCAGTAGGTTACAGGTTTGAAGCACGTCACAGTCATTCAATCATTGAATCCTACTCAGAATACCACAGACAAGGTTAGACCTTCCGGATTCTCTTGAATGCTGCCATCAGTTCTTGCCTATACCACGAAGACTCTGATCTCACGGAATGGTTGGCTCGTTTGTCAGGCGAGCACTCGGTTGTCAGGCGATCAACCATGCATCGTGCAATCAGGAATCCAAGAGATATTCACCAAGCCTCAAATGCTTGTAGAACAAGAGTGGTTGTCAGTCACTTTGTTCATGAGTGAGAATGGTGATGGGCGTCAATCATCACCTTCATCATGTTGAAGAACAAGTGATATCTTGGATAAAGAACAAGCGGAATTTGAATGAAAGAACAATAGTAATTGCATTAATACTCGAGGTACAGCAGAGCTCCACACCTTAATCTATGGTGTGTAGAAACTCCACCGTTGAAATACATAAGCATAAGGTCTAGGCATGGCCGAATGGCCAGCCTCCCAATGATCTAAGAACTAGAATGTCCAAAGATGATCTAGAGATCTAAAAGTGATCAAAAGATTTCTATACAATAGTAAAAGGTCCTACTTATAAGAAACTAGTAGCCTAGGGTGTACAGAAATGAGTAAATGACATAAAAATCCTCTTCCGGGCCCACTTGGTGTGTGCTTGGGCTGAGCAATGAAGCAATTTCATGTAGAGACTCTTCTTGGAGTTAAACGCCAGCTTTGGTGCCAGTTTGGGCGTTTAACTCCCATTTGGGTGCCAGTTCCAGCGTTTAACGCTGGGATTTCTTGAGGTGACTTTGAACGCCGGTTTGGGCCATCAAATCTTGGGCAAAGTATGGACTATTATATATTGCTGGAAAGCCCAGGATGTCTACTTTCCAACGCCGTTGAGAGCGCGCTAATTGGGCTTCTGTAGCTCCAGAAAATCCACTTCGAGTGCAGGGAGGTCAGAATCCAACAGCATCTGCAGTCCTTTTGAGTCTCAGAATCAGATTTTTGCTCAGGTCCCTCAATTTCAGCCAGAAAATACCTGAAATCACAGAAAAACACACAAACTCATAGTAAAGTCCAGAAAAGTGAATTTTAATTAAAAACTAATAAAAATATACTAAAAACTAACTATATCATATCAAAAACATACTAAAAATAATGCCAAAAAGTATACAAATTATCCGCTCATCATCCATATCAGGGCTTTTAAAGTTTCTCGGAACTTTTTCCCTCATTATGTCCTCGCTGAAAGGATCCTCCCCACCTAAGGGCGGCTCTTCTTGTTCGTCACAGGAGTTGCGACCTTTGAGGGAGGATTCTAACTTTAAGAGTTTTCTTTCTAACTCTTTTCGTCGTTCCATCTCCTCTTTTAGGTTCTTTTCAGTTTCCTTTTGTCTCTCCCGTTCTTGTTCTAACTGTTCCAGGCAACTGTGAACTAATCCCATGAGTTCAGTCACATGGGATGGTCCTTCTTTCTCTGATTTGCGCCCTTCTGAAGAGTTTACCTTCGGGTTTTTTACCCCGGAGGTGCCTTCTCTGTGCTGATTATCAATTTCCTGGTGGAGGGTAAAGTTCGCATCGTTATTGCCTGTGTCCAGATTCTCTTGCTTAGAATCTGTTTCCACATGACCTTCTTCGTGGGATCTGTCCGCCATCGGTGGATGATCTCTCGGGTCCCCGGCAATGGCGCCAATGTTACGGTGGGTAACCGGAGATTAATAGAATGGATGGCGTTGGTTGGCCCAATCGTCTACGGAGGATGGCTTCCGAGTCCTTTCGCACGCTGGAACCTCCTTCAGACTTGTGTACGCGAGTGAGTGGGGGGTGGTACCTGCGAAGACACTCCGATGCCTAAGCTAGCAAAGGGTTAAGCAGGTTTATAATGTATTGGGCTTAGAGATACCTGAGGGGTGTCAGGGTATTTGTAGTGTGAGCCAATAACCACCGTTGGAGTAGTGCCATATTTTTAGGGTGTTAACCGCCCCATTATCTTAGGGGGGTTAAGATATGGTTAGAGGAAGTGGTTAGAGAGATTTTAGGGGCAGTTACTCATTTGAATGAGTGTTTATCTGCCAGCTATGCTCTGTCCCGACTTCTTTAGAGCAAGTCGTAGTTAAGACCGACTTCTTAGTACGAAGGTCGGTGTTGATCAAGGCTTAATCCTCTGGACTAGGCCTTTCGTTTGGACCTGGGCCTTTAGTATTGGGTCAGGGTATGAACAATCTTAATATTTTTTATTAATTTTGTCCGAAATTGTTTCATGTATACGCTATTGTTGTGCACAGTGCACCTATATATAAACATGTTTAATATGTGCAAGATTCACCTGAAATAAAAATTGGAGCACTACTGCCTCTAAGATTACATTGTCTAAATGGCTCTTAGATAGCTTGTTCACTCAACTTGCCATGTTTTGGGGTACTACCCTATTGACAAAACTGTTGAAGAAGGATTGACCCAACAAGAGTATCCTACTACTTGTTCAGAGTTTCAAATGCCTCTTCACTATCCACACTACACCAAAGGAGACTATGAAATCATGGAGGAGTAGAAGGTAGATTTGCTTCTTCAGCAATATGGGCTAAGCTTCAAGGGCACTTTTCATGACAAGAGGGCTTTTTATAAAAAGATTTATTTCTTTATTATAAAAAGATTTGGTTCGTCTTCTTAAATATTATAAAAAGATTTGGTCCTTCTTACTAATTTTGGTATTAAAGGTCTTTTTTAATAATTAAATCTCCCCTCAGAATAATTTTCTCTATTTTTTACTGTGATAAATGACAAGAGCAGATTCACTTGAATTTTTTTTATGAAAATCAAATATGAAGCATCAGAATTGGTTATTAATTTTGCAAATTTTGTCAGAATATAATTTGAAAAAAAAAGTTAAGTGTATAACAACTGATAATGGGTCAGAATTCACTCTAAAATATTTTTTTTGCATCCACCGGCATTTTACACCAAACCTCTTGTGTAAAAATACCAGAGCAAAATGAAATTGTAGAACGAAAACACCAGCACATTTTAGATGTTGCTAAAGCACTGTTATTTCAATTAGAAATTTCACATTATTTTTTTCAATACGCAATTGCTCACGCTATTCACCTAATTAATAGGCTGTCCAGCACTAAACTAGATAATGCTAGTCCTTATAAGCTTTTGTATGGTAATTTACCTGATTTTTCATATTTAAGAGTATTTGGTTCTCTTACATGTGCCTCCACATTAACAAATTCAAAAACAAAATTAGACCCAAGAGTAGGAAAACAGCTTTTCTCGGTTTTAAATTAGGAACAAAGGGTTTTCGACTTATTGATTTAAAATAAAAAAATTTTCATATTTAGAAATGTAACTTTCTATGAAACTTATTTTTCATTTTCACATTACACTAGCACTGACATTCATGCGTACTCACTCGTATTCTACAATACATTGATTTTTTTCAATATGATACAACATCCACACATCATTTGTAATCACCCACCCCTACCACACTCACATATTCAAATGAACATTTCTCAAGTTCAATACACTCAAATTTTTTCACACACCATTGCACCCATTACCACACCACACACGAAAAATGTACCTGCATCACAAAATTATGACAGCACACATGACTGCATCACTAGAAAATCTGAGAGAGTAAAAAAATCACCTTCTTTTATTTGAAGGACTACCATTGTATGATAATCTACGCAACTCACTTTAACAACTTTGCCAACTCTAACTCTTTATATGCTATGTTACAACACTTATCATATGATAAAATAATCTCAAAATATAAGTCTCTTTCTATATCCATCACCTTAAATATAGAATCTAGCACTTATGAGGAACGACTGTACATGAATATTGGAGAAATTGAATACAAGTTGAATTGACAGCTCTAGATCAGAACAAAATTTGGTGTCTTACTGAACTCCCAAAAAGTAAGAAGGCTATGGGTTGCAAATAGATTTTTCGGATAAAATTCAATCCCGATGGTACCATAGAAAGACACAAAGTGAGGCTAGTTATAAAAAGATTCACTCAAGTGTAAGGAGTGGATTATGATGATACTTTTAGTCTAGTTGTTAAAATGACTACCCTACGAGTAATGTTAGCATTAGCAGCGGCAAAGAAATGGCATTTGAAACAGTTGGACGTCATACTGCCTTCTTTCATTGAGATTTGGACAAGGAAGTTTATATGAAGATACCACCCAATTTGGTTGTGTCATAACTAGGTTTAGTTTGTAACTTGCAAAAGTCTCTATATGGGCTTAAACAAGCAAGCAGATAATGAAATATTAAGCTCACTCAGACTCTTGTTGATGCTAGTTATAAACAATTTTTTTATGATCATTCCCTCTTCATCAAGAAACAATTTGAAAGCTTTACTGCCATTCTAGTATATGTTGATGACTTGGTTTTAACTGAAAATGACATTAGTGAAATTAATTTCATTAAGTAAATTTTGGATGACAAGTTCAAAATAAAGGATCTTGGTGATCTCAAGTACTTCTTGAGAATGGAAGTAGCATGCTCTAACTCTGAAATTCACATTTATCAGTGAAAATACGTCATGGACCTTCTCAAGGATTTTGGTTATCTAGATTGCAAGCCTCTCTCTACTCCTTTGATTATAATAAAAAAAACTCTCGAAGGAATCTGGTACCATTTTAACGGACAACACTACTTACAGACAACTCATCGGCAGACGCCTTTATCTCACAAACACTAGACCCGATATCTCTTATGTTGTGGAATGTTTGAGTCAGTTTTTGGAATGTGTAACCACTTCTCACCTACAGGCTACTTTTCGTGTACTCCGATATTTAAAGGGCAAACCTGCAACTGGCTATTTTTTTCCTCTACTTCTAATCTGCATCTCACCGGATTTGCCAATAATGACTAGACTACGGCTACCTGTGTCGATACTCGTCGTTCTGTTTTCGGTTCTTACTTCATGCTTGGGAACTCTCTCGTTAACTGGAAGAGTAAGAAGCAAACTGTTGCCACTTGTGAAACTAGTTGGTTATCTTTCTGAATGGATTTCATTGGTTCACCGCTTCAAAAGTCTATCACTTTATTCTGTGACAACCAGTCAGCCATTCACATTGCCAATAATTCTATCTTTCATGAAAGAACCAAACACATTGAAGTGGACTGTCACGTTGATTGTGAAAAGCATTTGTTTGGTCTCATTCATCTGATGTCAGTTAGTTCCAAAGACCAACTTGCTGATTTTCTTTCCAAAGTTTTGCCGGCTTAATGTTTTTAAGTTAGGATGGTTAGATTTATACCATTCTAGCTTGTCGAAGGGTGTTACCTAGATTATTTTTTATTAATAGTAGATATATGTTTGTTGAAATTTTTTTAGTGGGAGTACATAGTATATAAAGTGTAATAACTCGAGAGATATTTTTAAAAAAAATTTTCATTTTCTTTAACAATGAAAATAACTTGTTTTTCTCTCTCTCATAATCCCTTGGTTCATCAAACTATCAACATCACAGTTTGAACAGTTTGGGGATGAGATTTTCTTCATTTCTAAGTTTTAAATTGACAAACATTTTTAGACTTATGAGCAATAAACTAATAATTAAACTATTTTAATTTGCATCTGCGTTTATTTTCTTATAATCTCGATGGAGACCATTTTGATAAAAACGTTAAAAATACCTTTTTTTCAAAGATGTTTATATGTGTCATAATATTATTGGACATCTTTATTAAACCGGTTAATAATTTATTTTTTAATAAACCATAACAAAATCGGTTTATTATAGCAATAATAATAGACTCAGTTGCCGCACTATAATTATTAGATTCGATTTGATTCGACCGATTTACACAATTTAAAACGAATCATGTTTAAATTTTTTGATAAAAAGACAAATATATCCCTAATTTTTGTTTAAAAAAAACATGATCCAGTGGGTTATATAAATTGGTCGATTTGACCGAATCTGATAATAATTGAGTTTATTATTATTGTTATAAAAAAATCGGTTTAATCTAGTTTGTTAAGAAATTTAAAATAATCGGTTCATTAATACGTCCAATAATAATGTGATACATAAGTGTCTTTACAAAAAGACGTTTTACGCATCTTTATAGAAATATCCTCCGATCTCGATCTTGGAATTTTATTTCTATTTTATTATATAAGAAATTTGTCGACTGTTTAATTCAAATAATAAATTTTATATATTGAAGTAAATTAAATAAATAGTAACTTAAATAGGTAGATGAAAGTTGAGAATGGAAAAGAAATATCGGGTTCATTTAGTAAGATTGAGAGAAGTACTTTTTTTTTTTAAAAATACAAGTAGAAATAAAAAATTATTTTACATTTACGTATATTTATATTTTAAAGAATCAGCAAAAAGTAATTTATTTGTATATAAAAAATATGTAACTAATAATTTTAATAAAGTTATAATTATGGTCATATGGAATGCAAAAATTATTCTACACATTCTATGAAATCTTTTAAAAAATCTTTATATTATTTATTTATTTCAATAAAATAAAATAGTTGCTAGGTTATTCGTAAAGAATAAATATATTATATTTTTAAAACTTTAAGTAAAATTATTTTTTAATAATAATATTAAATATATACAATACACATTTTTATACACGCATACTTGTTCGTACATAAACTAACACAATTTTTTTTTAAATGTAATTAATTAATTTTTGCTTCTATTTTTTTAAGAAGAAAAAAAAAACAAACAACTCAAACAATAAAATAAGTTTTTTTTTTTTAAAAAGTACTTTTGTTATAAAAGTACAAATGAATGAGCTCATTAATTAGCTTAGTTTTAATTGGTTGTAAAATCAAATATAGATATTATTGTTCAATTCTAATAAAATGTCAAACTATGAAGAATAAGAAACAAAGTTCTTACTTTAGAGTCATTTATTTTTAATTTTAGAAAAATAAAAGTTGATAATAGTATTTAGTAAATTTTCAATCTAATTATAAAATAATTATTCAGACTTTATTTATTTATCTAGTTTTTCTTTATAAAAGAGAGACAGAGAGAGATGGACCACGGAAATAGCAAGCTATGCAGGCTGCAGCTCATCCCCTCATCAATTTTGGGGGATGCATTAATTGGGTAGTAAATTGTTGCCGAGGTTAGCATTTTAATCAATGCTTTGTTGCCAACTATGAAGGATATCTATCCTATTATATAAAAATTGAATTTTTGTATTTAATGATTGGCATGTTTCTAAGAATGTTTTATAACATCCGAGTTTTTAAAATTAAATTTTACGTTTTAAATTTAAAAATAAAATTTAATTTAATTATGACTTATTCTATTATTTTAAATTATCTATCAGAAACTATATTGATAGTTACCGTCTAAATTAATTTTTATAAATATTATTATTATTATTATTATTATTATTATTATTATTATTATTTAGTTATATTTATTTGGCCGAAGCCATTAAGATTTGTATTATATTATTACAATATTATATTATTACTTGTTTATAACATGACACATGCTCTCTTTTTATATATAACCAAATGAAAGAATTAGAAAGGTGGCTTATGTGCTCTTGTGCATATATATATATAATTGTTACACATGCCACTCTTAATTATTAATCAATGACAACTAATGAAACATTAGCCACCACAAATTATCCATTCATTTTTATCAGCCTTATCACTTTCATTTCTTTACTCTCATCACCGAATAGAACTTGGCAAAAAAAAGAAGAATGAAAGGCCGAGAGAGAATGTGAGTTTTCATGGAAACCATGAGTTTTTAGCTTCAATTTTTGAGATCCGTAACTCCAATAAAAAATTTAATTCGATAAAAGTGTTCGTATCTTTCTCCTCTACGCGTTGACGTTATTTTTGTTCGGTGGAAGCTGACGGTAATATAGCTCCCCTTCCTCTTGAGTTCGGTCAATTGGAGTTCTAGGAGGCACAGACGATTCTTGACGTTTTTCTCTTCAGCAGCTCGGTCAGAAAATTTTTCCGAAACCTTTGTTGATTTTGATTTCATACGGAGGTAGAGAATTTTGTTTTGAAATTAACTGTTTTTAAACTATGAATGCCATGGAAGTCTAGTGGGTATTTGTAAATAATTTATGATTGTTTGAAATGACTGAATGATAAGTTTGAGTTGTGTTTGTGACTGAATTTGATGAATATGTATTTGATTTCTTGATTGAAAAGAGGTTGAAAATGGTTCAGTTGGGACCTGAAAAAGGGTGGCTAACCCCGAGTTTTAGGGGAAGTGCTGCCGAAATTTTATAAAAATCTGAGGTTTTATTTGAAAAGTTATTTTAAAAGATTTGGTTTTGGAAAATTAAATTATTTGAGATTTATTTAGTTGAGAAAAGGTGTATTCTATTTTTAAACTAGATTTATTAAGAAAAATATATGTTTTAAATCCAATTTTGTAAGGAGAGATTTTGTTCTAAGTGTTGTTTTGAGTTTATTTTTTAAAGAAAAGGAATCTCTGCCACAGGAGAGCAGAGAACAAAGATTAAAGGAATATATTAATTAATGAAGCGTCTGCCACAGGAGAGCAGATGTGACATTGTTTGGGCCTTAGTGCCAAATGTAAAGTGGGGACGCCCACATACTGAGAACTATTTTTCAGATGTACGCTTATTGATTTGGAAAGTCACACTGATGCGGCCTAACCGTACGACTTATAAGCACACTGATGCATCTGGAAAGTCATATCTGGGACTTGTGCCCGGGTAATGTCGGGAGCGGGTAGGCAACCGACACATGAGCTCATGGATGGCCTGCGTTAGGGACAGACATGCATCATGTTGTTTGCACATTTGCATTTGATTGCGCTTGCTTGTTTTATTACTTTGTGATTGTATTGTTTGTCTTGTTGTGACTTGCTTGTACATTGAATTAAATCTCTTGCTTGCACTATTTGTTTGTGAGTGTATTAAAGTGATTACGAGTTGACATTTGACTGAGGATTAACTATGTGGCTGAGAGATAGAAAATGTGACTAGTTTTGTATTTAAAATTTGTTTTGAGTTTAGAAATTTAAAGAAAAGTAATTATTTATTTAAAGTAGAAATAAAAGTATTTCCAAAGGGTTAACAAAATAGTTTTACTAAGTAAGTTAATTATTTGCATTAAATTTATTACTTTTACGGCATTTCCATTCCCTACTGAGAACGTGTGGTTTGTTCTCACCCCAAAATCTTCCACCCTTTCAGTGACACAGGTTCGAAGATTCAGTTAGAAGATGCAGACGACTAGTAGATTTACTTGTGATTCCTGTTATTTTTATAGATTTTCCTCACCCTTGTTGCTTTAAGTTTTATTTTATCCAGAGGGATAGGTATTGTATTTGAGTTTTATATTGAATTCATTTGTATAACATTTATTATTATTAATAATTGTGTGATTTGAATTACTACAAATAATTTTCTGGTATTTTCTTATAAACTGAAACGCGATATCGACCTAAAGGCTCAATATTAAATAGTAAATAAGGAGAACAGGTTAGTAACTCCTTACTTTTAGTACAATCATGACGTGCTAAAGGTTAGGGTGTTACATGTTTCTCGATTTATTTTTTTTAATTCAATAAATCAAATCAATTATAACTAATTAATGATATCAATTAATTAATTTAATTATACATTCAAATCTCATAATTTATTATCATTTATATAAATTGATTAATTATAATTATTAATTATATCAATTAATTAATTAAGTTAATTATATTAATTATTTAATTTGATTTTATTGGAGTAAATATCATATTATTTCAGTAAATAATAAATATGATAACGAAATATATTAATTAATTTAATTAGTTTATTTTTTTAAATGTCATCTATTTATATGAGATCATAATATATTTTTTATTCATTTGTTCTTTTTTCTCTCTTTCTCTCTCTTGTGTTTAGGATACAATTTTTGTAATATCTTTAATTTATTTCTTTTAATTTAATTATATATTTTATTTTTTTATATTTTTTAAATATTTTTATCTATTTTAGTTGCTCATTATTAGGTGCATATTTTTTCCTTATAGCTTTTGATTAACAAAAGAGATATGTCTTTTTTACGTTGTTTTAAAATAAAATGCATTATAATTTTAGGTTATTTCACAATTAACAATAATGTTTGATTATTTCTTTAAAAATAAATTATATTATGATTTTAGGTTATTTCACAATACATAATTAATGTTCATAATACTAAATTACTCTAAATTTTCTATTTTCGATGGTTAGTAGTTAATTCCAAATTGAAAAGATTATGTTAAATTGTTGAATAGTCCAAGTATAATTAAGGTAGTTAATTTAGTTTATTTGTTTATTAATATATTTGATCGAAAGCATAAATGATAAATAAGACAAGAAAATAATTAGAAAAATAAAATGTTAGTAATTACTTAAAATAAATAAAAAAATAAGTTATAGGGTATTATTTTATTTAAATTATTAATAATTAGAAGAATAGAAGGTCAGATAATTATTTTTAATAGACATTAAATTTAGTTTTATGGTACTAATTTATTTGAATTGTTAATAAAATTTTATAATTTTCAAATTTATATCTATTTAATTTATGTATTTTATTTTATTTTACTTAAACAAAAAATTAAAACGTGTCTTTTTAATTATTTTTTTAGAAAATATAGTGAAATAAGTTATATCAATTATAATTAATTATCTATAATTAAACTAATTGATTGTGTTAATTTATAAGATGAATAACATATAATAAATGGTGTGAAATTAATTATAATAAGTTAAAAATTAATAAATAAAAAAACTAAAAAACTTTTTTTATTATCTTTTGATAACTACACATTTTTATTCATTTACTTTTCTTTTTCTCTTCCTTTCACATTTATTTCGTTTAATTTATTGAACTAAATCAAATATACTAATTATTTGTATTAATTAATTAATTTTTTTTAATGAATTCTGCTAACTGTGTCCTTAGAGCATAGGCTAAAAACATTATAAAAAGAAATATGTTATAAAAATTATTAAAAAATAAATATTTTTAAAATGTATCCTTAAGAGATAAGTTAGCTAAATTATTTTTTAATTTAATATGTTTAATTCATTCAATTATATTAATTATAACTAATTAATTATATTTAATTTGATTTTATTAGAATAAATAATATTTCATCATTTAATATTTTATTTGATTCATTAAATTACATCAATCATAACTAATCAAATATTTAATTTAATTAGAATATATATTAAATTATTTAAAATTTTGTTTGATTCATTAAACCACATAAATATTAAATGATTTAATAAATAATATATAAGGCAATGAAATAAATGAATTCATTTAAGGTTTAATTACTCTATTGGTCCTTATAGTTTTGCACAATTTTTAATTTAGGTCCCTATACTTTTTTCTTTTTAATTGAGTCCTTACACCAAAATTTTTTTAAATTGAGTCTCTATATTTTTTTTCTTTTATTTGGGTCCTTACATCAATTATTTTTTAGTTAGGTCCTTAAAAAATTAAGCTAATTACTGCCAAGAGAGACCTAATTGAAACAAAAAATGGTGCAATGACCCAATTAAAACGAAAAAAAGTATAGGGACCTAATTGAAAATTTCGCGAAACTATAGGGACCAACAAAATAATTAAACCTTCATTTAATTTAATTCATTATCTTATTATTTTATATATATAAAATAAAGATTTAATTATTCTATTGGTCCCTATAATTTTGCAAAATTTTTAATTAGTTTTCTATACTTTTTTTTCTTTTAATTGAGTCCTTGCACCAAATTTTTTATAATTCGATCCCTATACTTTTTTTTCTTTTATTTGGGTCCCTGCACTAATTTTTTTTTAATTGGGTCCCTATACAATTAAACCAATTACTACCAAAAGGAACCTAATTGAAAAAAAATTTAGTGCAAGGACCAAATTAAAAGGAAAAAAAGTATAGGGACCTAATTAAAAATTTCGCGAAACTATTGAGATCAATAGAGTAATTAAACCTAAAATAAAATGAGTATTAATTAATTGATACTTAAATAACATGAGTATTAATTATTGAGAAGGTAACGAATTTATACTACGTATTAATTAATTGATATTTAAATAAATTATTTAAACTGATCACATATATTTTTAATTGTTCTCTGATTAGTACGGTCCAATAAATAAAAAGGATATTAATCATTGTAGTTAATGAATATTTATTATTTTTAAATAAATTCATTAAATTCATTTAAAAATATAAAGGATTCCAATTCTATATGCTACGATTTTATTTTGTTACTAATGTATATATACTCCTATATTATATATTTTATGATTCCTATGTTCTCAGATAATATTTTTAAAATATTTTATTTTAATTTTATTATTTTTAGTCATCAGAATTTATTGTTTATAGTCATCAATTCAATTTCTTTAATTTATTAATTCAACAATACATTTTAATTATATATAATTAGAATGTGCTTTCTATCCCTTTTTCTTCTCTATTTTGTGCTTCGGATGTAATGTTTGTAATTTTTTTATTTTTGTTTTTTCTATCTTAATTTTACTAAATTTTTTTATAATTTTATTTTATATCAATTATTTTTTTTTATGTATTTTGATTAATCGAATTATTTTATTTAAAGTCATGTTAAATTTTTTATAATATTTTTATAAAAGTTAATTAATAGGTTCTTCTTCAAAAAAATTTCTTGAAATATATTTAATGGGACCGTATTTTAATTTTTTTTCTTTTATCTTTTATATTCATTGATTATATCAATTTTCCATTACAATATATTTTTTATTTATTACACACATTATTTATTTTATCTTCTTTTACTTCTTTTAATTGTTTTTTTTATTTTATTTTAAATTTTTTATTTTATTTTTATTCCTCATATATAAATTTATTATAATTCATGTTCTTTTTTAATTTAAGTGATTCATTTTGTGTTTAACCACTTATTTTCGAATAATATTATATATATATATATATATATATATATATATATATATAAAATGTGATATTAATGTGATCATTAATATAAAATGTGATATTTTTTAATTTAATGTGATATTAGCCATTATTATATATATGGAAAATGTGACTCATTTAGTGTTTAACCACTTATTTTCGATTAATATTGTTATAACAAGGATACATGTGATTTTATGAGAATGATATAGCTTGAACTTTAGTTATCTAAGAATTTACTAAGTGGCTAGAGTAATTTTAGGTCATGAACCAACAAATGCTAACAATTGGAATGATAAAAAAGACCATCCAAATGAATACTCACCGGATTACTAGCAATTTGGAACTAAACGGGGATCTGTAAAATTTTTACAGGTGGAGACCTATCAACGTGAATAGGCTGGGATGGGGATATAGATACCCTCTTCAAGGAACCTGTTAAATCCAGGCAAATATAAAACTATTGATATATATATATATATTCATTTCTTAAATTTAGTAATCCTAATTTTTGTCTTCAATTTAAACTCTTTTTTCCTTTTAAACTCATCCTTAACCTTGATTTTGTATCTACTTTTTTTCTAACTCACTTTCTCTATCTTTTAAGTTTGTTATTATGTCGTTCAGTCTCGCCCTAAAATATTATATTATGTTAGTATGTTGAAAGATGTTTTTATATTTTTTTTGAAATGTTACTTTTTATAACGAATATATTATGAGTTGTGTTGAATTATATATATATTGAACTGATTATTTATTATTATTATATTATAGTTTTTTTGTTAATTTTTTAAAAAAATTTCAAAGAATATCCATAGATAATTGTGAGTATCTGCATTCACTAAGGTGATAATTAAATAGGGGGACTTGCGATGAAGATGAAGAGCAGACGGGGGATTTTTTTTTTTTTAAACGGGAGTGAAAGACGGAAAAAAGGGGTCCGCCGTGCCCACACGAGTATCTATTACGATATCTAACTAATAATGGAAATTCAATTTGAGCCGATTTGAGATAGGACATGTAAACTTTATCTGTATTGGGGTTTTTTTGTAACTATCTGCATTGGGTTTTAAGACAATGAACCTAATTCGGATTTAGGATCCTAACAATAAACCTAGGTTGATCTTACTCACTTGAATTAATATTTTGAGTCATTGCTATAATAAATACTATACTATTAAATATGATTATATTTAGTATATATAAAAGTTAGGTATACTTACAATAGATTTTATAATCAAACTAAAAAAATTCTAATTATCATTTTTTTTAATTTTAATATTATTTACTATCTTAATGAAAAGTGAATAATAATAATCACTCACAAAATTAAAATAGATCATCCTATATATACATGACACTACATATATCAAGATTATTATATGTGATAATTATTTCTTTATTTTTTTAAAGATAATTATATGTAAATCAACTAATCTTTATAACATATGATCTATTGCATAATTTTTCTCCTCTTAATATGGATAAATTGATGAATTTAATATATAAATATAATTATATATTTAACATACAAATAAGTAACTTAAACCATTTCTAAGACAATAATATAATAATACACCTACATATTTATTAGTATTAAAATATACAAATAATATAAACATGATTTTTTTGGTAGTAAGTAATAATAAAGGTTATTAATTAAATAATTACATAATAAAAATTATGAATAATTTTTTAAATAATAATAAAAAATAAGATCACTATTTTTATATACTATAAAATTTATAAAAAAAAATTTAGACGATAAATCAATTCTCAATAAATTATATATTAGCTCTGTTAAAAAAATTAAATTTTACGTTAGATATTATTATTTGTGTATATATATATGTGTGTATTATCGATTATTAAGTTATAATCTAACTCAATTTTTGATAATTGAAATTTAAATGATTGAAATTATTAAATGTTAAATATTTTATATCTAACTAATTTTGTTTTTGTTATTAAAGTTTTAAAAAAGATAAGTTGTTAATCAATTACGAATTTAAATTTAAAATTAAATTTATGTAAGAAAATATTTTGAATTTTTTTTACTAACCGGAATTAATTTTGAAATAAAAAATTATTTTGTACATCATATTATAAGATAGTGCAGTAATTTATTTTTTTCTAATGGCAATTATTGCCAAATAAAATGATATAAAAATGGAGAAAAATATATTTATCAATCTAGGAATAATAATTTATTTTTTAGTAGAATAAATTATATATTGAATAACAAAAGTTATTATAGTTTCTTTTTACACAAACTAATACTCAACGACGGTATTTTGGCAATATTACCAAGAAATATTAATTAATCTAATAACTTTTTTAATGACATAAGTTTATAAGTTTGAAAATCATGTCATAAAATATAAAATTTTAATGTTATATTGTTTGACTTCCTGGTTGAATATGATACCAATAAATAAAACTGTCACAATTTAATTTTAACAAAGGTAAATCTTCATAAGTATTGCTATCATCAATGATAATTGTTCTACTTTCAAAACAAATACTATTTTCTTTCACTGTATTTTCCAAGTCGGCATGTCGAGAACTAATCTTCCACAGATTGAAACTCCATTTATTAAGGGTGTGCTACTAGCTAATGAGTTGTTACATACACAATGGGAGATTCGAAACTCTAATATTTTCTTAGGTAAACAAGTAAAATGATCACTCAACTAATTCAAATCAGTTAAGACAAATACTAATTATTTTTAATATTTTTAACATTAAAAATAATTAAACTTTGATTTTAATTATAACTTTATAAAATATTTATAATAATAATTATTATATATATTTTTGTTTAATCTATTTTAATAAAAAATTTTATATATTTTTATTAATGAACATATACTAGTTAAACCTTCTAATTAGTGAAAGACTTGTTAGAAATCACATCTATATATAGTGATTGGTTCTTAACTCCTTAACATACATTGTTCATTTCCCAATACTATACATATCAAAAACACTACCATGTCTTTTTCATCAGCTTCCGTTTCTCCACTTTCTGTGTTTAACTCTTCCTTTCAAAAAAAAGCTCCCGTTTCAGTGACGACTTCGAGTCAACGTGCCCCTTCTAACTCAATAAAGCGACGCTCTGCAAATTTTGCTCCTAGCATTTGGCACGATACTTTTTTGAAATATGCTGATTCTGAATCCTTGGTATCTTATTTAATTTTCTATGATGACATGAGTATATTGTTAATTTATACATATATTATCGTCGTAATTTTTGAATTATTACGTATATTCAAAATACGGATAGTATATATCTGATAACTTCTATGTCAGAGACTCAATAATGCTTGGATAAGTTATTAGTTTTAAGTAAGGAATTGCTTAGCTTTAACAAGAGTGATAGTTATATATATATATATATATATATGGATGGTGTTACATGAGTTATAGAGTAATTTGTTAGAATAGTTAGTAGTTGAGATCGATGGTAATTATAAATGAATTAAAAATGCTAATATGGCAGAATTTGTTATGCAGAATTAGTTAGGAGGTTAAAATAACAAGTAGTTAGAAGAAATGTTATTTATAACAGTTGTTGCTAGTTATAAAGTTCGTTAGAAAATTCAATTCAATGAAATTCAGTTTCTGAGACTGGGAGAGAATGCGAAAATTCTCTGGTCACAATTCTCAGTTCGTGAAGTCTTTCCAATTCTCTTCCTAGTTATATAAAAAAAGTTATCAATATTATTGTATTTCTAATATGCAAATGCAACCCCTAGCTCTCATCACAACTAACGAAAAAAGATTTAGCAGATAGGCGTGTATGAGATAGCACAATAATAATTATAGGATAAATATATATTAAAAAAGTCTAAAGGCTAATATTTTTATTAAAATCTTGCAAGCATTTAATCAGTAAAAGAAAAGTGAGTAATTATATATTATATGATGTATTTTCATACCATTAAAAATATTAATAATGACTAATTGTCTAATTATTGATGATTACAAATCACAAAACTTACTGATCCTATAACAATAATTAGGGTACGAAATAGAAGATCAATAAAAAAGCAACAATAATTAAATTAAATTATAATCAATAATTCAATTCAATTCGGTCCAAATAAAAGACCAATATTATGAGCATCAGAATTTATTATTTTCAATTATTACTTAATCATTAATTTAATTTTTTTAGTTTAGTTATTTTAATTTAGTAATTAAACAACATATAATTTATCTCATATACTTTTAAACATTAATAGTCAACTTATGACCAAAAATAATAAATTGTGATAATTCTCTAATATTTTTCGTAAAAATACAACAATTTAAATGGAATGATCTCCTTTTTATAAATCATATAAAGAGAAACGAGTTTTGCATCAAATTTTAAAAAATAAATTTAATCAAATTAAAAATATAAAATATTATATAATATACTATTTTTAATATTAATTTTGTTCTTTTTACTTATACATGTTTAATTCATTACATAATTTATGTTTTAAATATGCATTGACTTTTATAAATATAGAGAGTTAATTTTAAGCACCTACTATTTTTTTTTTTATGGACAACGGGCTAAACATCCGAAAAAAAAAACCATTATATTTATTCACTTGATTTGTTAATCTAAATGACCATAAAAGTTTTTCTCTAGTCCTTAGAGCTTGATGGTCATACTGAAGGGATTCTCGAATCAGAACCAGGGGTGGATTTAAAGGCGAGCAAGTTAGGGTCTTGATCCCCCAAAAATTTCCATAACTTTTTGTATATGGTTACACGTAAGTTTTGTTGAGTTTAATTTTGATGCACTCATAATATATATAAAATATTTTATATATAATTATGTAATTATATTTATTTTTTTGAATGATCATTTACGCCGTTAATAAAAATAGTAGTTATTTTTAATAATGTAGTATTATATAAATAGATACATATGTAAAACTGATTGATAGTACTTTAAAATTAAATTCATATTTTGTTATAAAAAATACATAATTAGTTTATATATACACATGTTTTAAAAGAGAGTTTTGAAATAATAATTAAGTTGTCTCCATATAACTTCAAAATTACAGGTTTAAACCGTAAAAATAACCACTAAAATAATTATCAGGTTAAGTTATATACATTATATTCTTCAAATGGATCATTCTTCAAATCTTGCACATTAATATGCTTATGCATCGGAATGTTCTTTTAATAATATACTTTCTTTGTTTTTTTTACTTTTTATTTTTTAATTAATGAAGATAACCTAATTAAGTTGAAATGTAATTTTGTTATTTTTTTGTTTTTAATTTTTAAAGAGTCAACAGTATTAAAATAGCCTTGTGTGCATTTTGTAAACATTTTCTATAATTAGTTAATTAATAAATCGGATTCATGTTATATTGATTTTATATTTTTAAACTTAGGTTTTTGTTTTCTTATCTAACAAATAAAAACTCTTCTTTACTTATTAAAATGAAGTCCTTGACATTAGGCAATGAATTCACGTCACATATAAAAGACTATATGAATAGAGTTCAAACAACAAAATAATGTTCAAAGAAATTCAAACTTGCAAAAAAAATATTCCCAGCATGAATTGAGTACTTCACCAATTGAACTCTCAGATCAAAATGACAACTAAATCCATTCCAAACATAAATTCAGACTTGATTAACCACTGAAAACCTAACAAGAATTAGTTATTAGATTGCAGCAATATGCATGAAATGAATAAATATGTCAAATTGTCACAAATGCGATTTCATCATATAAAGAAAGTAACTAAATAGAACAACACTTGAAATATCAATTTTGTAGCAAGTATAAATGCCAATATGCCATTAGGTATTATCTGCGTTGTAACGGATAAAAAAGTTTGTTATAAAATTAGTTAAAAGGTTAGAAAAGGTAGGAGTAGATCTATATATCTCTGAATCAGGTCTATTAAAGTAAGGATCAGATTCTAGTCATAATAATACAGTTTACATGCATGTTCATTCTTCTATGTTCTTTCTAGCTTTCTCTCTGCAATATTAGAAAGGTTTAATTATTTTATTAGTTTTTATAGTTTCACAAAATTTTTAATTGGATTCTTATGTTTTTTTGTAATTAATCTCCTTACGAATTTTTTTTAATTAGGTCTTTTTTGACAATAATTGACTTAATTGTAAAGGAACCCAACTAAAAAAAATTAGTGCAAAGACCTAAATAAAAAAAAAGTATATAGACTCAATAAAAAAAAATTGTTCAAGAACTCAATTAAAAGAAAAAAAAAGTATAGAGACTTAATTTCGCAAAACTATAGGGATCAACAGAATAATTAAACCTATTAAAAACTTATACAAAGTCTAGAATTAAAAATGAAAGCAACATAAGAAATATAAATACAAGAAACAACACCCTTAGACAGAAAAAGAAAAAATTGTCAGCAAACATGAAAATCTATCATATCAACATTTAAGCCCTAAAGATATGCAAATATATCATATCAGCATATTCCTTTTATCATTTTCAGCAAAATCAACACTAACCCCAAATTAAGATTCATAGAAACTGCTCTCTTTTTTTTTTTGTCTCGGTAAAATTTATAAAATTAACCCTATTCTTCCCACTCCTCCCACCTTCCTTACCATCGCTACTTTTCTCATACCCCTCAAATCCCTTTCATTTCAAAAAAGAAATTTTACAATAAAAAAAACTTAGCATATATAATCAGATAAGCATAACTTATCAATTGAAGATGATAGCAAAGAAAAAGACAGAGAAAAAACCAAAAACAATAATGGATAAACCTGTAATTCTGAGAAAATGAATTTATATGAGATTAGAGACTAAAATTGAAAAAAAAAAGAACTTAATAAAAAAATTTTGAAAAAGAGCTGAGAAACACCGAATTCATTGGTATAAACAGATAACTTAGCAGTAGAGAACATTCGAATTTGCCACGATGAGTATTAAGTCTCTGCCAATTAAAAAAATCCAGCTCAACTTTGCTACAGACAATGAAGATCGTTGCAAATTTTCGAACAATTTGGCCATAAATAGTTAGATACTAATATTTTTATTCGTAATACTATTAGGGGAATATAAATCTTTTAAAAATGATGTTAGTTCTGATATTATAGATTATGATACAAAAAATTTATAGTATTAAACTATTTTTACAAAATAGTTGTAAGGGACAAAAGTTCCATCAACTAAGAAAATAAGGGTCTTTGTAAATAAAAATAAAATTAAATAATAAGTTTTTAATTATTATTTTTATACAAAAGAGTTTAGTTTTTTATTAATAATTAATTTTAATATTTGTTATCTAAAATTTAAAAGAATTTAACATGTATACTTTTATATTTGATTAGGTGTTAAGTTTGTTGTACAAATAGAAATAATTAATTTTTATGCTTGCTATTTAAAAGTAATATTTTTTCTATATATATAAAAATATAACTAAATATTAGCATAAAAAAATTTAGATTGATAGTTACAAAATTAACTCAATTTTTTTCTTAAAACAATTGAATCTTGATTTTAACTTTTAATCACAATATTAGTATTTTTTTTAAATTATATGTAATAAATATTTGAAAAAAAAGTAAAAATTTAAAATTAAATAAAAATATGTTTATAAAAATATTTTTATTTAAATTATATTATATTGTTAATTTTATTTTTTATAAAATATAAAGGTAGAGAAAAATAGAGAATGAGAGAAAGATAAAATAAATAGAATGAGAGAGATTGTTAATTTTGGAAGTTAAAAAAGTTATTTTAATTATAATGAAAAAATATCTGTTGACACATTTTAATTTGTCAAATTACTAATCTAAGATATGAATTATAATAAATTATATATAGAATAGGAAGAATAGAGAGAAATAGAAAAAAAAAAGGAGGTAGATAAGAGAATATAAGAAAGATGTTTATTAATTTTAGAAGAAAATATTTTTTTTTAATTTTAATAAAAGAATGTCATGTGACATATTTTAGTTATTAAATTAGTTAATAATATATAAATATAATATTTAATATAGCTATATTTTAATTTTTAATTTTAATTTAATTTGAATATAGTTGGAGAATGTCATGTTTTATGTTTTGATTCTTAAATTTATAATTAGTCATTGATAATAATATATAAGAGAGATAGAGTGAATAAAAGAATAAGAGAGATAGAGAAAGGAAGAGAGACTAGGAGAGAGCTCTTTAGTTTTGAAAAAAAAAAAGATTTGATTTCACTTGTAATAAGGGAATGATATGTGTCACATTTTAGTTGTAAAATTAGTTATATATAATAGAATAATAGATATAATAGATATATATAAAAGAGATAAAGTAGTTGAAGGAATGAGAAAGATAGATAAAAAAAGAGGAAAGAGGAGAGAATTCTTATGTTTTGGAAGGAAATATTTGATTTCAAATGTAAAGAAGAGATGACATATGACATATTTTGGTTGTAAATTAAAATTAGTAAAAAAGAAAGAAAATTCTTTAATTTTAAAAGAAAAAATTTGATTTTAATTATAATGAAAAAGTAATATGCGACACATTTTGTTGTAAAATTAATAAAAAAAAATTCTTTAATTTTAAAAAATTAATTTTAATTATAATAAAAAAATATATATAATACATTTTAATTATAATATTAGTAATATATAATAAATGCAATTCATCAGTCATTGCTCGCTTAAAAAGATTTGCCACTAAATCTGCTTAGTCGGTGGGTTTCTGTGGTAAACACCGCTTTTCTGTTGGTATTTGTTGAAGTTAACTCATACTGAAAGCAAATTTAGTAAATATTCGCTTTTATAAAAATTTATTTAACAACCAAATTAAATTGAAAAATGATATGCATAACGGAAATATAAAACATTATTAGTACCAGTTTGATTTGTATCTGATTTTATTTAAGAATGAAATCGAACAAATAAATTCTTCAATAAATTATCATATAATAATTTTGTTAAAAATATAATTATTTATGTATTTTTTCTTATACGTTTAAATTTTTAAATAAAATATTTATCATCGAAAAGTTTAGAATATGATTTTCGTTATCTTTAAAAGAAAAAAAAAATATCATGATAAATGTAGATCAAAATGAATAGTTGATCATATTTAGAGAGAAATGACATATTCTCATTTGCTAATTTTTCACTCTTTTAAATTAACTATTAAACCGAAAACATTTGCAGGAAGTGAACGAAATCATGAAGCAAGAAGTTCAAATGCATAAAAAGAAAGTGAAGATGAATTTGTCTTCTAACGACAATAATATCTTACAGAAACTAAGCTTAATTGATTCAATTCAACGATTGAGTATATCTTATCATTTTGAAAATGAAATTGATAGGATATTAGTACAAATTCACAATGATTTTAATAACAAAGATCTTGCTATAGAGGAACGTGACCTTCACTTTATTACATTACTTTTTCGTTTGCTCCGACAAAGAGGATATAACATTTCATCAGGTACACTGCACGTAAAACTAATTTTAATTTTTTATCTTATATATATAATTACAATATAAAAAACTAATAATTATGGATTTACAATAGTTAGTATAAATGTGAATTATACAGATATTTTCAACAAATTCAAGAATAAAAAAGGAGAATTCGATGAAATAATTGTTGTTCAAGATGTTAAAGGAATGTGGAGCTTGTATGAGGCTGCACAATTAAGGGTTCATGGGGAAGATATATTAGAGGAAGCACATGAATTCACATACAATAAACTTAAGTCCATCACCAATCAATTGAGTCCATCTCTTGCTGAACAAGTCAATCAAAGCTTAGTACAACCTTTTCACAAGGCAATTCCAAGAATGAAGGCAAGGTCATATATGTCTTTTTACGAAGAAAGTTCTACGCATGATAAAATTCTTCTAAAGTTTGCAAAATTAGATTTCAATATGCTACAAAAATGGTATCAGAAAGATGTTGGTAGTGCCATCAAGTAAGTATTTTAAATCTAACTAAGCACTTTTTATTAGATTTTTTTTTAAAAAGAAAAGCTCCTATAATCAACAAGATATAATTTTGTGTACGATTATAGGTGGTGGGAAAAGTTAGAATTTTCGAAAAAGGTCCCTTATGCAAGAGAGAGGATAGCTGAGTTATACTTCTTTCCATTTGCTATGAACTCTGAGCCTAAATATACTACTTTTAGAAGGGTGGTGACCAAAGTGGTTCAATGGATGACTATATTTGATGATACTTATGATGTCTATGGAACAATCGAAGAACTTGAGCTCCTCACACAGGCAATCCGAAGGTAAGAATTGACCAATTTTATATTATTATGCTACATATCTCAATTAAAAAGAATCTATACATGATCAATGAGTTTATATTTATTTTGGTCATTATCTTAATAATTTAATTTCACGATCACGTTTCTTTCTTAATTAGTTTTTAACCTTTTTGTGTTTCAGATGGGATATTAGTTACATTGAATCTCTTCCAGAATGCTTTAAGGCGATTTTTAATTCAATTGTGGAACTTGTTGATGAAATAATAGAGTTAAATGCTGGAAGTGGAGAATCAGACTTGATATTGCAATGTCTCAAACAGGCCGTAGGCTTTATTTCTTACTTTTTTTAATTTTAAATTAATTATTATATTCATTAATCATCATTTTAATGAAGTATTATTCATCAATTAATTTATCTTCAGTTGTCTCATTATGCACAAGGTTACATGGATGAAGCAAGATGGTGCCACGAGGGATATATTCCAACATATGATGAGTATAAGGTTGTTGCATCTGCTACTTTAGGATATCAACCACTTTCAGTAATGTGTATTGTTTTGGGAGAATTTGCAACCAAAGAAACTCTTTATTGGGTTTCTAATAATACTCCGCTCATCGTACTAGCTTCGACACTTATTGCCAGACTCACAAATGATTTGGGTTCACACAAGGTATATTGTTAGAAATATAATTATTTATATATCTCTTTTTATTATTTTAAATTTTAAAAAAGTAATTTGTTAACATAATATTAAAGCTTTTATGACAAAAAAGTTTAGAATTTGATCTTTACTGTCTTCTAAAAAAATAGCATAAAATAAGTTAAAAAATTATAAAAAAATTCAAGTAAAACCCATAAAAATTCTTATTTAAGAAGACTATATATATATATATATATATATATATATATATATATATATATATAATGTTGACATACATACATATCAAAGGAGAAGCTTTTCATAAAATTATTTATTTTTAAAATTCTAAAGAGTCCTGTTAGAAAGTCAATGAATTATTTGTATAATGTGTACAATGGGCTATTCACATTCGGGCTATTTAGTTACAAAATGAACATATCATGATACTACTCATCCTAAAAACTTCAACCGATGGAAAAAGATAACACTAATGGTTATATCTCTAATATTCCCTAAACCTCTATTATACACATTGTACAAATATTCCATTGGCTCTTCATACTTTTTCTTAGATAAAATAATATAAATTATTATATATTTAAAATATTTTTTAATGTAAGAGCTTCTTTTTATCATATCATAAAATAACTTTTCATAAATAGTTATATTGCTAATAGAGTTTAATTTTAATCGGTTGTAAATAACCACTAATTTATTTGAGGTATTCATCATTGTATAAGGGTGTAATGAAAGAACTACTAGCTGTGAAAAAAAAAACTTAATAATTTTGACTTTTTTATTTATTAACTTTTGCATAATAGTATGATAATATGATTAATTTAAGTTGATGGGTGAATATTTACATGCAATTGTCTTTATATGAAGTTTTTAGTTGAGAATTATTATATAATTTGACATATTTGACTAAATTGTTATTTAACAATTTTCAACTAACAATTTCATATAAAAATAACTGCACATGAGTTTTCACCTTAAGTTGATAGATATAAATTAAATCCATTTGCTACTAATAAGATATTACTATTTTATGTTTTAAGTATTATTTTCTAATTCATGGGCCTATACTATCTTATTTCCCTAAATAATTGAATCAATATTAATTTAACAAAGTCATGATTAATACACACACAAGTTTTTAGTGGAATATTTTAATACTTTTTGACAATGATATATATGTATAATTCAACTTTTAATTTGAATTTGATCAATTATTTAATTTGTAACATAGTCTTATAAGTGATTTTTGTTAGCCCAATAAATAATTAAGCAATTTCACTGAATTTGGTTAGAAAAAATGCATGTACACGTATCATTAGATCTCTGTTTCTAAATCATAGGCCTATTTTGAACCAATTATTTGTAGTTTGAGCAGCAAAGAGAACATGCTGCTTCGGCCGTAGAATGTTGCATGAAGCAATATGGCTTTTCAGAAGAGGAGGCCCATGAATTCATCAAAAAGGATATCAATAATTACTGGAAGGATATAAATGAAGAGTACCTCAAGTTAATTGAATATATCCCAAGGCCAGTCCTTGATTGCATTGTTAACATGGCACGCATATGTGAGTTTCTATATGCAAATTTTGGGGATAAAATTACAGATTGTGCACTCTGTAAAGACCACATTGCGCCACTGTTTTTGGATCCCGTGGTCGTGTAGCAGTTTTATGGTCCTAATAAGCTTTTGAGTGTTTGGCCTTAATTAATCTTTAATTATATGCATGTATGGTGTTCTTGTCCTGTTGTTATTGTTTGTTTGTATTGTCTTGGAAGGATACCAAGTCCTTTGTCAACGGTTAGTTTTTGTATGATGTTAAATTCCAAAATGATTTTTGTTGTGCACACTAAATAATTTTCGAAATCCCAATTACATCAATAATTATGTGTTTGAGATCGTTAAAAATGTGTATTTACTTTAGTTTTAGATTCGTTTCTTTGTTAATAGCTTGCTGGTGTAATTTGATGACATAGATCTTTAGTGATATATGTCACATTATAATTTGGTCATATATAATAAGAATTTAGTTTTAATATACTATCAGTATAAAATCGTTTTATACGTGCATCCAATTACATAATGTCATATTAGTAAAAATAACTACCTTCTATTTGAACCACGTGAATGGTCATCTAAAAAAATAGTTGTAATTGCACGACTGTGTAAAACGTTCTATGTATATAGTCAGTGTATGAAAATTAAACTCATGTAATAATGTGATAAATTTATGAGCAACACATGGTATGCTAACGTGATTGATAATATTATGTATTAAACTTGTTGAAGAAAGGGAGAAAGAAGACTTATGGTGAAAAACCAAGAAGTGAGAAAATAGAGGCGGAACAGAAAAAGAGTAAGATGAAAAGAATTTTGTTATTAAGAGAATCTCTTTTTTTCTCTATTTTCATATACTTGAACCTTGCTATTTTATAGCCAAAATAGCAAAGAATAGCTAACTCTATCTAATATATCTCACATCTCCCCCACAAACTTAGGGAGGCTTGTGTGCCAACCGAAGTTTGCTCTTGAACTTGCTGAATAGCAATGGAGATAGAGGCTTAGTCATAATGTCTACTACTTGTTTTAAACCTGGAATATGAATAATAGCAAGCTGTCCTTGAATCACCTTATCCCATACAAAATACAGATTCAATTCAAAATATTTTGTTCACTCATGTAAGATGGGATTATAAGCTAATAATACAGTGGACATGTTATCACAAAAGACTGTGGAAGATGAAGTACAAGGATGCTTTAGTTCACTAAGTAGGAATCCATATTAACTCAGAGAAAGTAGTTGCCAATGCTCTAAATTCAGTCTCGGTGGAGCTTCTGCTGACAGTGGGTTGCTTTGAACATTTCCAAAAAATCAAGTTTGCTCCAAAGTACACACAGTATCCAAACACAAATCTTCTATCATTAACATCAGCAGCCCAATCCGAATCTGAAAAGGCAGTTAAACGAAGATCATTAGTCTTATGAAATTGAAGAGCAAGATCAATTGTACCTGCTAAATATCGAAGGACACGCTTTGCTGCCATCCAATGATCTTGGCTCGGCTTTGAAGACAGTGGCATATTGAAGTCCCCCACAATTGATCTAACCAATGTGGGATCTTCAAAAGGAGTACCTGTATTTGCCGATAATTTTGAAGAGCTAATCATAGGAGTGCTAATCGGTTTAGCATCTTGCATACCAGCCATGTATAATAATTTTTTTATGTATTTACTTTGATTGAGAGAAATTAAATTAGGTAAGTGAGTGACAACTTTGATGCCAAGAAAGAAGTTTAAGTCCCTCAAATCTTTTAGAAGAAAAGTTGAATGAAGCTGCTTTAAGATAGAAGTGATTTCAATGTCATTATTCCTTGTCACTAACATATCATCAACGCATATGAGTATATAGATAATAGAATTAAAAAAAAATTTCGTAAAAAGTGAAGGATCATACTTAGTACAAGTAAACCCAAATTATTTAAATACAACAATAATGGTGAGGGACCAAGCCCTAGGGGCTTGTTTTAAGCCATAGATGGCTTTATGCAATTTACATACAAGATGAAAATTTGAGTGTGTAAAACCTGGAAGCTGAGACATATAAATAATTTCATTGAGGTTACCATTTAAAAAGGCATTGTGGAAGTCATATTGTTTAACTCTCCAGCCCTTTGATAACGCAAGAGTGAGTATGATTCTTATAGTGACATGCTTGATTACATGTGAGAATACTTGATCGAAATCAACCCCATCAGTTTGAGTATAACCTCTTGCCACAAGACGGGATTTATGTCTCACAACCTGTCCCTGAGTATTTTTCTTCAAGGCAAATATCCATTTGCAACTAACTACCTTTTCATTTGGTGGAAATTCTACTAAACTCCGAGTCTTGTGATGAACTAATACTCTATATTCTGCTAGCATAGCTTCCTTCCAGTGAGTGGATTGAAGAGCAGCTGTGACAGATTTTGGAAGATATGGTATCGCAGAATTGTCATGAGTATTAATGCTGGCATGTAGCACTATTGGTTTTGTACTTGATGTCTTGGATCTAGTCTGCATTGGATGAATATTATTAGGAACAATGTGATTGAGGGGTAAGGTAGTGTTATCAAAGGGCAAAGCATCTTCAATTGTTGAGATAGGGATTGGGTTAGTGGAAAATGAAGAAGGAATAAGAAAATTTTTTATCGAGTACTGTATTAATGTCTTGATGACTCATTGAAGCACTTGGAGAAATAGAAGTAGAAGTAAATGGGCCTGCTATGAGGTCTGATTGGGTTGTTATAGAGATAGGAAAAGGATTCAATTGAGAGGGAGGAAGAGTGGCAATAATTGAAAGCATCTCAGGAGTAGTGCCTGCAGTAGTAGTACTATCACAACTAGAAATGTTAGCAATAAAGAAACTATGGAAAGGAAATTTTTCCTCATGAAACACAACATCCCTAGATATAATAATTTTGCCAGTGGAGGTCATGCATTTGTATCCTTTTTGAGTACTAGAATATCCAACAAAAATACACGGTTGTGATCATAGTTCCAATTTATGTTGATTATAAGGTCTCAAGTTAGGAAAACACAAGCAACCAAATACTCGAAGAAAACTATAGTCTGAAACATGATGAAAAAAAAATTCAAATGGAGATTTATATGAGGTGACATAAGAAGGCATTCTGTTTATTAAGTACACAGCAGTAGAGAAAGCTTCACTCCAAAGATGCAATGGTAAAGAAGCAGTAGCTAAGAAAGTTAGGCCAGTTTCCACAATGTGTCTATGCTTTCGCTCAGCGAGACCATTTTGTTGTGGGGTATATGGACATGATAATCTGTGTTCGATACCTTCCTCTCTTAGATACTGTGAAAATGCATTGGATAAATATTCCTTACTATTGTCAGTTTGAAGAGCTTTTAAAGAATAACCAAGTTGTTTTTTCATAAAAGACTTATATTGTTTAAAAACTGAAAACACTTGGGCTTTATTTGTTAAGAGATGAATGCTGGTATGTCTAGAAAAAAACATCTACAAATGAAACATAGTACCTAAAACCATGCAAAGATGAAATGGGAGCTGGACCACAAACATCCGAAACAACTAGAGATAGTGGCGAATTATAAATGTGATTAGACAAAGAATAAGGTAAAGAATGAGCCTTAGCCATACAACAGAATTCACAATTAAGCTTGCAATCTGAATTTTTATTCTCATGAGCAACAAGTAAATCATATTTAGTAACTATTTCTTTACAATTTAAAGAGTAGGATGGCCAAGTCTCCTATGATAGGTATCTAAAGAAGCATGTTTAGCTAAAAAAATAGAAGGTGATGTCATAGTCTTTGGAATTTCAACTTTCTCAAACTTATACATTCCATTTTCAGCCTTGCCTCGGAGAAGAACCTCCTTGGTAGCCTGCGATTTTATCAAACAAAATTCAGGCCAAAAAGAGAAGTATACATGATTATCCTTAGCAAATCTAGATACATTGATCAGATTCTGAGTTATGGATGGAACTAGCAATAAATCGTATAATTTATAATATTTTCTTGTTGCACAACATTGGAAAAAGGACTGTCCAACTTTAGAGATATGCATACCTGATTCGTTGCCAACATATATGTGCTCTTGAACTTGATAGTCTTGAGAATAAAGATGACGATGACTATGATGACAGAGACTGCGACGCCAATAGCTCCAAGCAGATCTTTGAGAGGCGACGACGGCAAGGAGAAGCAACGTCTGCAACAACGACGAGATACGGTGCGGAACAAAGAGGCAGCAACGGCAAAACTGATGGGAAGCAGAGAAGAGGTGACAGCCAGAAACGATGAGGAGCAGCGCGAGGAGTGGAGAAGCAACGTCGACCAAAGCTGAGGAGTGGATAGCGGTGATGGTGGCTGGGTGGCGGCTATCTTCGTTGGAGTTGGAGGAAGATTGGAAGAGGAAATTAGGGTAAAGTGTGGTGAGGTGAGGGACTAAACAAAAGGGGCTGGGGTAGGGTTCAGACGTTTAGTAATGGGTTTCATTTTTCTTTTTTTTTTCTACGCATCAAAACGACGCCATTTCAGCCCAAAAGTAAGAAATCGGTGCCATTAAAAACCCAATCGGTTCGGTCGGTTCACCGGTTCAACTAATTTTTTCACCGGTTTTTTGTAGCACGGTTTTAAAGGTCAATCGGATCGGCTAAGTGACCGATTTTCGGTTAATCCGGTTGAATTGGCCAATCCAGTCTGGTTTTTAGAACCTTGATAATATTTATATGTATATTAAATTTTAATAATTTTGTTATATATTTAATTAAAACGGTTCAACTCCAGTTCAACTCCGATTGAACCATTGAACTATTGAACCGGTTACTTGACCGGTTCAATGACCGATTCGATTCTCGCAAGTTTGATTTAGACGTTAAATAATCATTAGCATACTAATGTAGCAGTAAATAAGTACACTAGCATATGTAAAACTCTTTCAATACTATGTTTAGGATTTATGGTTTAGGGTTTAGTGCCACACATGTGGTAATATTTCAGTATATTAGGTGCATTAAATTGGTCACTAACTTTGTATTAAATAACTTATTTTAGTTACTGAATTAAATGTCGTGAGCGTAATCAATTTTTATGCCAATTTGTTTTCTTATTTTATTTTATAAATTTAAAATTTTCAATATCTTTGAATATATTAATTTCTCTTCTATTTTTTTACAATATTACTTAAATACTTTTTATAAATATGTTTAAATTTGTTATTTTAATCTTATAATTTTTTTTAATAATTTAATTATATTAATAAATTTTGTTATATATAATTATATATGTTATTTTAATAAAAAAATTACTATGATTAATTTAAAAACATGTATTTTCTAATGATAATGTCTCACAATAACATAATAGAAATTAGAACCTGAAAAGCGAAAGAAAGGCTAACCGCAATACCAACCTATCCTTACCAACTATCACAAACCTTTAATAACTACCTGTACTCTTAACAGTAATTAACAGTTAAATGGATTTTTTCATATAAGATAAGTTGTTTGAAACTTGAGTTTAAATAATATAAGAATAAATAAATGATTCAATAAGTATATATATTGACCATTATTATACAACATATCTAACCGATGAGCTCTTGAATTTTGATTTGTTTAGTTTGAGCAACAAAGGGTTCATGTTGCTTCCGCAGTTGAATGTTGCATGAAGCAATATGACATTTTACAAGAAGAGGTCTGCAAACTCGTTCATAAGGAAATTGAACACTTTTGGAAGCATATAAACGAAGTATGCCTCATGACAAAGAATATTCCAAATCCTGTGCTTGATTCTATTCTTAGTTTGGCATGCATAATTGAGTTTACATATGCAAATTTTGAGGATCAATACACACGGAGAATTATTGAAAGATTAATTGCACTTACTTTGTATTCTAGTTGTGTGTGTAAAAGTTGATTGTAACGTGTTGTTAATCCTGCATTAATTATGCATCATTACTTTTTCGTTTAGTGGTATTACTTTTAGATAACTATTTTTGATATGCATAGTTTTAGAAAACTATGATTATGATGACTAAAATAGTTATAAAAGACTTTGATAATACTAAAACAATATAACTAAAATTAAGATCATTTTTTTTACTATTTGATATTACTTTTTAATTTGAAGAAATAAAAAATGAAGAATTTGATCAAATTAAAAAGTATTGTGAAATAGTAATTTTAGCTATTTATATTTTTTGCGGCTATATATATATATATATATATATATATATATATATAAATAGAATAGTGCCTAAAATTCACCCATAAACTCTGATTAATTTAAATTGGGCTCCACCCACTCATGAGAGCAAACGCTTGTACTTCTTTGTGCTGTTGCTAGAAAATAGTGAGAATAGAATAACTTTTTTGTTGTTCATTAGTAAAAAAAATACTCAATTCCAATTGTTTATGCTTTGTGTTATTGGGCCGATTCCAAAAACTATTTATTTAAGTTTTAGCCGCATTATTCTTATCAACTAAGAGGAAAAAGCCTCATTTATTCTAAAATGTCCATTTGATGTAGAATTGATGCTTGGTGAGTTATTACCACTTTCATTAATTAAATTACTCTTCACCAAACAGTGTCCACAACTTTTCAAAAAGTCAATTTTCTCAAAGAGATGTATGTTATGCCACTAGTCACCATATCACCATATTATATTGTATGGTTTCTGTTACGGCCTGGCCTATGATCCCTGCTGGTCGACCCGACCCGGGCTCTCCCGGCCTGGCTACGCGCCCTTCAACTGACCCGGACACGCGTCCCGTACGGCTCACACGCAGCTATAGGACAACGTCCTATAGGATGTGGGCCTGTCCCCTTGAGGGGCCCACTACTGACATGTATATAAGGGGAAGACTGGCTCTTCCCCCGAGGTACGTCACCTTTTCTCCTATCATTTTCCCCCGCCTGCACACTAGCTGACTAGAGCGTCGGAGTGTCTTTGCAGGTGGCACCCCCCTTTTTCCCTTCACAACGGGAGCTCGGCTACGTGGCAAATCCGGGCTTAGCACGACCGCGAGTGAGGCGTCCTCACCCCATCCCATAACCACCCGACCTGTCCGGCAACCGACTACCGAACATTGGCGCCGTCTGTGGGGACCGCCTCAATGGATGTTGTGCCGGGTCCCGGAGACCAAGGCCGAGGAGCCGGAGCGGAAGGGGCGGCCTCTGTCGCCTCACTAAGAGGACGACGAAGGTCCCCCCGACAACACACTGAACAACGCACGAGGACGCGACCCTTCGGAGGAACGGGCGGCGACAGCGCCATAATAATGCAAGAGCTACGTCACAGGATCCAGAACTTAGAGCGGCAATTGGCCGACCAGGAGCGTGACGGACGAACTACCGATCCCAGTTACACCCCGTCCTCCGAAAGCCAAGAAAGAGACTCCTACCGAAGCCGTCTGCGACGCACCTCCGCATCCCGAACGGAAGCGGAGAGCACCCGGGAAGAATCTCCGATACCGAGGAGACGGAATGACACGATAATCTACTCCCGAGGCAGGGAAACGCGCCGCACAACACGAGGCCGCGAAGACGGGAGGTCCAACAGGACACGACAACCTGTAATAATGGGCACCACCCTATTCCACCGCTCCATCCTCGAAGTTCGGTTGCCGAAGCACTTCGACAAACCAACGGATATGAGGTACGATGGAACTCAAGACCCCCTAGAACACCTCACGGCCTTTGAAGCAAGGATGAATCTAGAGGGAGTAGGGGACGAGGTGAGGTACCGAGCTTTCCCGGTAACCCTCGCGGGACCCACGATCAAATGGTTCAACGGCTTACCGCAGGGATCCATCCACGGGTTCTCAGACATCAGTCGTGCATTCCTCGCCCAGTTTACAACACGAATAGCAAAGACAAAGCACCCGATCAACCTTCTGGGGGTAACCCAGAGACAGGGAGAGTCGACTAGGAAATACCTAGACCGTTTCAACGACGAATGCTTGGAAATCGACGGCCTAACCGATTCGGTGGCCGGCCTTTGCCTGACCAACGGCCTCCTCAACGAAAACTTTCGGAAGCACCTTACCACAAAGCCAGTTTCGACAATGCACGAGATCCAGACGGTAGCCAAAGAGTATATAAACGACGAGGAAGTCAGCCGAGTCGTGGCTGCCAATAAACGGCAGTCCGGCTACAACCAATTTCGGCAGCAGGGTAGCGGAGAAAGATTGAAGGAACAAACCAGGGAGGAAGCGCCAAGCAAGACACCCAGGTCGTTCCCCCGGGTCGGAAAATTCGCCAACTACACCCCGCTCACCCTCCCCATCATGGAAGTTTACCAACAAATAGCCGAGAAGGGAATCCTGCCGAAGCCTCGGCCACTCAAGGACCGTACAGGAGGAAACAAGAACTTCTATTGTGACTACCACAAGGGTTACGGTCACCAAACACAGGACTGCTTTGACCTGAAGGATGCATTAGAGCAAGCAATAAGGGAAGGCAAACTAGCAGCGTTCTCTCACCTTATCAGAGAGCCGAGGAGACACTATCGCGACCAAGATGAGAAAGGCAAAACCCGTTCGGCAAAGCGACGACAAGAGCCAGAAGATAGAGACCACGGCCTCACTGTGGTAAATGTGGTGACGGCTAAAAACACCCCGCCAAAATCCCGATCGGCGCACAAGAAGGATGCAAAGGTCTTGGCGATCTCCTCCTCGTTGGTGCGAAACCCTAAAAAGCCTCCATCCATTTCGTTCGGCCCGGAAGACCAATGGTTCGATGACGCCCCAGAAAATCCTCCCATGGTCATTACGGCCAGAGTGGGAACCGGCCTCGTCAAGCGCATCCTTGTCGACACTGGGGCTGATTCAAACATCATGTTCCGCAACGTATTTGACGCGCTGGGGCTAAGGGACGCCGATCTGACGACTCACCAACACAGGGTCATCGGATTGGGCGACCACTTCATCAAACCTGACAAAGTAATATCTCTACCGATCTCAGTAGGACAAACTCAAGGTCGAAGGTCGGCAATGGCCGAGTTCGTGATTCTCCGAGATTCCACCGCCTACAATATCATCTTAGGAAGGAAGACGATAAACGACGTTGAAGCGATAATCAACATGAAGCTGCTAGTCATGAAGTTCGTTACCGATGACGGATCTATAGGGTCCATAAGAGGGGATCTCGAGACGGCGGTCGCCTGCGACAACGCCAGCCTCTCCCTAAGAAAGAAATCAAAAGAGGCGTCCGCATTGTTCCTGGCTGATCTGGATGCCAGAGTAGACGACAAACCCAGACCGGAACCGGAAAGGGACCTGGAAAAATTCGTGATCGGCGACACGGAGGAGAAATTCACGTTCATCAACAAGAACCTCCCACATGAGTTAAAGGAGCCTTTGGTCGAAATGATAAGGGCCAACGGGGATTTGTTTGCCTGGACACCTGCCGACATGCCGGGCATAGACCCGAAAATCATGTCACATCATCTGGCCGTCAGATCGGAAGCACGCCCGGTAGCGCAACGGAGGAGAAAGATGTCGACAGAGAGGGCGGAGGAGGTAGCCAGGCAGACGGCCAGCCTCCTAGAAGCAGGTTTCATACGAGAAGTAGACTACTCGACGTGGCTCTCAAATGTTGTTCTAGTGAAAAAGCACAACGGCAAGTGGAGAATGTGTGTAGACTACTCCGACCTTAACAAGGCATGCCCTAAGGATTGTTTCCCTCTCCCTAACATAGACGCGCTCGTCGACGCTGCGGCGGGCTACCGTTACCTAAGCTTCATGGACGCCTACTCCGGTTATAACCAGATACCGATGCATCGTCCAGATGAAGACAAAACGGTGTTCATAACGCCGGGGGGAACCTTCTGCTACAAGGTGATGCCGTTCGGCCTGAAAAACGCAGGGACAACATACCAAAGGCTGATGAACAAGGTATTCCACGATCTTATAGGCAAGACAGTAGAAGTCTACGTTGACGACATCCTCGCGAAAACAACGCGACCCGACGACCTCCTAAAGGATCTGGCAAATGTATTCGCGTCTCTCCGGCAACACGGCATGAGGCTGAACCCCCTCAAATGTGCTTTCGCCATGGAAGCTGGCATGTTCCTAGGATTTATGATAACACAGAGAGGGGTAGAAGTCAACCCGGAGAAGTGCCAAGCGATACTCCAAATGAAGAGTCCAGGTTGTATCAAGGACGTCCAAAGGTTGGCGGGGCGGCTGACCTCGTTATCCCGGTTTCTCGGAGCATCGGCAACAAAGACCCTGCCATTCTTTAACCTCATGAAGAAAGGGATGGCGTTCGAGTGGACACCCGCATGTGAGGAAGCTTTTCAACACTTCAAGGAAATCCTGGCAGCACCACCCGTGCTCGGGAAGCCAAAGGACGGGGAGCCGCTATACCTGTATCTCGCCATAACAGGAGAAGCCCTGGCCGCAGTTCTGGTGCGGGAAGAAGGGAGGACTCAACAGCCAGTCTATTTCATAAGCAGAGCCCTGCAAGGGGCAGAATTAAGATACAGCAAACTGGAAAAGCTAGCTCTAGCACTCTTGACCTCCTCACGGAGGTTAAAGCAATACTTCCAAAGTCACCAGGTTGTCGTAAGAACGGACCAAGGAATCCGGCAAGTACTTTAAAAACCCGACTTGGCGGGAAGAATGATGACTTGGTCCATCGAACTCTCCCAATACGACATACGATATGAACCCCGGCAAGCCATCAAGGCCCAGGCGATGACAGATTTTCTAGTAGAAGTAACGGGGGATCCAACCGAAGAAGCGAGCACACGGTGGAAGCTCCACGTGGACGGAGCCTCCAAACAGACATTTGGAGGTGCTGGGATCATCCTGGAAAGCCCGGTTGGAGTCGTATACGAGCAGTCGATCAGGTTCGAATTTCCCATTTCGAACAACCAGGCAGAATACGAAGCTCTTATAGGGGGGCTTGACCCTAGCAGCGGAAGTCGGAGCTACGAGGTTGGAAATATGTAGCGATTCTCAAGTCGTCACCTCCCAGGTAAACGGGAGCTACCAAGCCAAAGACTCGCTATTACAAAAGTACTTGGAAAAAGTCAAAAACTTAAGCCAAAAGTTTGAGGAGGTCACGGTCCACCACGTTCCTAGAGAAAGGAACACACGGGCAGACCTCCTATCAAAGCTGGCCAGCACTAAACCGGGAGAAGGCAACCGGTCACTCATCCAAGGTATGACGAAAGAGCCAGCGGTCGCTCTGCACGTGTCAACGCTGGGCTCTTCATGGCTAGACCCTATCACAAGCTTCCTAGAAAATGGTAAACTCCCTGACGACGAAAAGGACGCGACAAAACTGAAAAGGGAAGCAGCCAAATACGCGATCATCCAGGGACAGCTATTCAGGAAAGGACTCAACCAGCCCCTGCTGAAGTGCTTACATCCCGACCAGACAGACTACGTCCTTAGGGAAGTCCATGAAGGCTGCTGCGGACACCACATAGGAGGTAAGGCCCTGGCAAGAAAATTAATTCGAGCCGGATACTATTGGCCGTCAATGATGGCAGATTCCAAGGAGTTCGTAAAAAAATGTGTGAAGTGTCAAGAGAACGCCAATTTCCACAGGGCGCCGGCCTCCGAATTAAGCCTGTTAACGTCCTCCCGGCCATTCGCTCAATGGGGAGTCGACCTTTTGGGACCCTTCCCAGTTGGTCCCGGGCAAGTCAAATATCTCATAGTCGCCATTGATTACTACACCAAGTGGATAGAAGCCGAACCACTGGCTAGCATATCCTCATCCAATTGCAAGAAATTCATGTGGAGGCAAGTGATAACACGGTTCGAGATTCCAGAAGTCGTCATCTCGGACAACGGCACACAGTTTGCCGACAAGAAGTTCACGGAATTCCTCACCGGCCTGGGTATAAGGCAGAGGTTCTCCTCGGTAGAACACCCCCAGACAAACGGACAGGTGGAGTCCGCGAACAAGATTATCCTTTTAGGACTGAAGAAGCGATTGGATGATAAGAAGGGTGCTTGGGCCGACGAATTGGCCTCGGTCCTCTGGTCTTACCGAACAACCGAACAGTCCTCCACTAAGGAGACTCCTTTCCGTCTAACATATGGGTTAGAGGCGGTAATACCCGTAGAAATCGGGGAGCCGAGCCCCCGGTTACTTTTGAAAGGAGTGGAAGAAGCCGTGGAAAAGGACTTGATGGATGAAGCCAGAGAAAGGGCCCATTTGACAGAGATAGCGCTAAAACAAAGAATGGCCCTACGCTACAACACCAAAGTGCTCAAAAGGGAATTCGAGCCGAACGATCTCGTCCTAAGACGAAACGACATCGGCCTACCGACCCCTGGAGCAGGCAAGCTGGCGGCAAATTAGGAAGGCCCCTATAGAATCAAAGAAGCAATGGGGAAAGGCGCTTTCAAGTTAGAGAGGCTAAATGGTAAGGAAGTCCCAAGGACATGGAACGCGAACAACCTGAGAAGGTTCTACTCTTAACACGCGAGGCGACATGCCGACCAACTAAGCTAAGTGGTTAAATTGCGGATTTGAACTTTCCATTATGACCTATGGGTCCTTTATGCAAATTACCGAATAAGATATACTTGTGCAAATTTTCTCTCGTGTCTTGTTCCTTTTCCTTTTTCCCAGGCAACCCATCCTATCACAAACCGACAACGATGCGCGGCCCCGGGACTGATCACCCCGGGAGCCCGTCAACTATCACGATAACAAACGATTACGCAAAAGGCCACGACTCGTTAATATAAGCGACAACTATAAACCAATAACGGTTAATAGAAACGATAAAACGACCAGACGAATAAGAAAAAGTTAACTACATTAAAGCGGACAAAGGACTAAAAAGTCAAATTGTTCACAAAAGCCAAAATAAAACGGCTAAACAAAAAAGTTCGACAGAGGATTCATTTCTTGGGGACGTCAACAACTTTACCGTCTATAATAACCTTGTAGACACCGATCGCCGACGTGTCGAACTCGGGGGCAACAATTTTAACCTGAGCTTTGAGGGCCTCCTCGGTTGCCAAAATCGCACCCTTCCCTTGCTTGACGATGTCTTTATACTTTGCCTTCCATGTTGCCAGTTCGGCCTCCGCGACTTGCTTCTCTTTCTCGATTTCGGCCACCCGTTTCTGTGCAGCGCCGACCTGACTCTCCAAAGCCATTTCGCGCTCGACAAGACGTGAAACCGTGGCGTCCGACTCTTCCAATTTCTTCTCAGCAGTTGTGGCCTTCTTTTCGGCAGCGGTAGCTTTCTTCTCGACGGCGTCAAGTTTCCCTTCAGATTGGGTCAACTGCTCCCAGAGAGTTTCAACTTCACTTTTGAGCTCATTATTAGCCTTCCCAGCAGACTCCAACCTCCTGCGGAGGGACTCCATCCCGGACAACTCGAACTCGGCTTTCCGAGCTATCACTGCGCCGCGAAGGAGGGTACGGTACATCCACCTCGCCTGCCCGGCAAGTGATGACTCATGAAAATACTCTTCAGTGCCGGGAATCAACTGGGAATCTATAAAGTTCTCGGCATCAAAATTCCTCTCCATAACAGTAAGGACCCCTTCAGGACTGGACGACGCTTTCCTCTTCCTCTTGGAGCTAGGGACCTCTTCCACCTCGTCTTCGGCACCTGGGTTAGACGTCGAACCCCCAGTACCGATCACCTCACGGAAAGGGGAGGCATGAACCGCCTTGTCGCCTTCGATCGCGGCACCTTGAGCCGAGGTGCCGGTCTCGTCAGCCGCAGCCCCTTGCTCGGAAGCAACCTTGTCCTCCGGAGGAGCAGCAGGCTTCTCGGCAGCGGATTTCTCATTACCTTCCTCGTCATCACTTGCGCACAAGAAGGTTTGGAACACGTCAGGAAAACCCGTTACCTCGGCAGACATCCCCACTGTAAAAAAGAGAAAGAGAGGAAGTGATGTCGGTTAGTTGCAACAAATTATTAACAAAAGCAAGAAGAGGCAAAAACAAGCAGAAGCTTCTCACAAATATAATTACGACCGGCCTCCCGATCACCCATAAGGAGGTGAGGATTCACATGATTCCTCCCAAAGACTGCCATCAACACGTCGGCAATCTTCCTATCCACCAAAGACATACCCTTGTAAGTCACCTTGACGAAGGCATTGGACCCTGCCCCGAAGCTCCAATAGGTCGGGATAAGGCGTACCCCCTCCAACGATAACCAAAAGGGATGACGACCTTTAACAGGGCGGACCTTGAAATACTTGTCCTTAAATCCATGATAGAAGTCCTCAAACAAACCAAAAATCCTCCGACCTTGGGCAGACCGGAAGGACATGAACCCCTTTTTATGTTTCCCCTCCTTCGAAGGGTTTGTAAGATTGAAGAAGAAAAGAAAAACATCTACAGACACCGACAGATCAAGGTATTCACAAACCATCTCGAAACAGCGGATTGAGGCCCAGCTGTTCGGATGCAACTGCGACGGTGCCACGGAAACCCGACCTAAAAGCGCCATTTGGAAGGCGGAAAACGGAATGCGAACCCCAACTTGAGTAAACATGGATTTGTAGAACCAAATCCAGTCGGCAACTCGGGGATGGTTGAAGTTGATCTCGTACAATCACTCGTGAGGAGCCGGGACAAAGACGTCATAATTGGCTTCCTCATCGGTTCCTCCACACAAGTACTCGGCTTGTCGGAACTCGGTGAGCTCCTCCTCACCCATTTGGTTAGGCGAGTCCTTCACATCGGAAACGACCCAATCGTAGGAATCGTACGCCGCGGGAGAAGGGGAAGCCCGGGAGGTCGTGCGAGCCATACCTACATGGGGGGACCATCCAGTCAGTCTAAGAGGTCGGTTGCTCAGGCCGAATACGGACACTACCCCCACTACTCCCCAACTAAGGCCAAACACAATTAAAACACGTAAAGACCAGGGAAAAACCTACCTAGAAATGGTACCCCCCCTAGCGCACCTAACCACAATTGAAAGGCTACGCAACAACAACAAAAAGAGGCAACAAGCATGTAAGAACAAATCATAAAAGGAAAAGAGTTCAAAAATTACCTGAATTAGTGGAAGGAGTATGAAACTGCAGATAAGAAAGGATGCGACAGGGGAGGCGCACGAAGGCACCACAATAAGGTGTTCTGAAATTTGGGAGCAAGAAGAAGGCAGAAGCGGAGGTATGAAGAAATGCAGAAGTACGAAACTAGTTGTTTAAAAACGGTCTTCCAGGAAGCGCGAAAAACCTGGGGACAGAATGGTCTTTGCAAACAGGATTTTCCACCCCATTATGAGCATTCAATGCTCGGCGCCAGGAACGATGCGATGAAACGGTTGCTTATACAACCAAAGGACATGCGCGCTGGGGGCATGTTCTTCCCACGAGCGGCCGACCTGACGAGAACAAATGAGATGCGAGACGACACGCCATTGATAGTTTCCACGACTACCATTGGCGCGTGGGGGCACTGTTACGGCCTGGCCCATGATCCCTGCTGGTCGACCCGACCCGGACTCCCCCGGCCCAGCTACGCGCCCTTCAACCGACCCGGACACGCGTCCCATACGGCTCACACGCAGCTATAGGACAACGTCCTATAGGATGTGGGCCTGTCCCCTTGAGGGGCCCACTACTGACATGTATATAAGGGGAAGACTGGCACTTCCCCCGAGGTACGTCACCTTTTCTCCTATCATTTTCCTCCGCCTGCACACTAGCTGACTAGAGCGTCGGAGTGTCTTTGCAGGTGGCACCCCCCTTTTTCCCTTCACAACGGGAGCTCGGCTACGTGGCAAATCCGGGCTTAGCACGACCGCGAGTGAGGCGTCCTCACCCCATCTCATAACCACCCGACCTGTCCGGCAACCGACTACCAAACATTAGATTGTAACCAAAGTTGGATAAGCTATGGAGATTCGCAGAACATTCTTTTAGAAGAGCCAATAAAGTTGAAAGTTGGAGGCAACCAAACGAAGACTATGACAAAGACGCAACGAAAGCCCCACGGGCTTCTTTATCCACTTAACTTAGCTGGTAGGCCAAAAGCCCCAAACCGCTAAATGTCTCAACAATAATAAAAAAAAAATAGTTACATGACCAAAAAACATAAAACAAAAATAAAAATAAAAACAATCTATATTTAGTTGACTGAAAATATTAAAAACTAAATGTAGGGTTATCGTGGCATTTTCTTTTTAAATAAATACAAGAGTTAACTATTAAATAAGTATTCGAAAAATTCAGGCGTTCATAAAAAAAAATTTTGAATGTTAATGATAAAAGTGACTAAATGTTAATATATCTTTCAAGTTTGGTTTGATTTACTCTTCAAAAGTAATTTATAAAAATTAATTTAATAAAATAATTTTTAAATTTTAAAAATATTATAATAGACATTAATATAAAAATAAGATTTTGATATCAATTAATATATAAGATTATATTATACTTTATAATTTTAATAAGTATGAACTATCTTTAAAAAATTTCATTTTAAGTGCTTTTAAAAGTACTTTCATCTTTTAAATACTACAAGTACAAGTAAATAGTTTTTTTTTTAATTTATCAAACGCAAAATGAAAAATTTATTCTTTTAAAAACACAAACACCTCACTAAAAAGTTTTACCAAATTAAGTTTCAGTGTCCTTTTTAATTATTAGCACATAAATCTTCTGGATACCGATTTAGCAATTAACTCTAAATACAATAGTGTAATAATTACTAATAAATATAAATGAAAGAATATTTATATTTTTACCACAAATTATACATTTTGTTTATAATAAAAATGATATAAATATACACATACGTATTTTGTTTACGATACAAGTCTCATGAAAGGAAAAAGAGAAAGTTTAGGGATCCAACTATATACCTAACCAAGCAGTCAACTTTAAAAAATATTTTATTTTAAAATTTTAAAATCTAGTTTTACGCTAAAAAAAATGCGTCCTCCCATCTCTTCATGTTTCTTCTTCTCTCTCCGCGTCTCTTCTTCTTATTCTTTCCCTCTTTGTTTCTCCTTCCATGTCACCTCCTCCTCCGCGCATCTCTCTCAGTGCCGCCTCTCTCTCCCTCCGTGTTACAACTTCTTTTCCTCTATGCCTCTCCCTCCGCATCTCTCCCTCCATCCATCTCTTTCTCCACGGTAGGGGTGCACATGCGACCGGGTGATACCGGGTTTGCCGTGACCCGAACTCGACCCTAAATAATGACTGGGTCTATTTATGAGACCATTACCTGTCCTTAAACTCGATGAAATCGTGTTACTTTCGAGCCACAGTAAAGCGGAATTTAGACCGAGTGAAACCCAAGTCTTGATCAATTTTATCACGACATCACCAAAAAATTGGATTCTACATCTTTTGAACTTCTAAATTTTGGAAAATAATTATTTCATAACATTGCAACATTCACATAATAATAATTTAGAGTCTAATAATAGCAATTTAAAGTTTCATAATAATAATTATGTCAATTACACACTAAACATTCAAAGTTCAAAAGACAATTAAAACAAAGTTAACAAATTAACATAATAATAATAATAATAATAATAATAATAATAATAATAATAATAATAATAATAATAATAATAATTTATAGTGCCATACTAACCAATAACAACAAAATATTAAGTAGCAAATAATTACAGAACAAAATTTATTTAATTTGTAGCTTGCTCTCAAGGTTATGAACTTGATTCTTGTTGTGTGAATGTGTTAGTAACATCTGCAAAACATAAAAATTAGTCTCTCAAGATTATTATATGAATTAAATTAAATAATAAAAAAAAGAATAAAGACATCATAAAATAAATATACTATTAACAATCTTGTCACTATTGTCAAATTGATCAAACTCAAATTCTTCTAAAAAAAGCTAAACATACCTAAACAACTGAGCATAAATACAATATATCTAAATAAAACTGAACATACTTAAACAAGTGTTCAATCTCATCAAAAGAATGTCAGTCTCATTCTTATTCTTATAAGACTTAAGTAAAGTGAAGCATAGATAATAATTGAAGGTTGAAATGCACGTGAAAATAGAGGCAACAGGAGCTAACATTACTCAATACTCACTAAAGCATTACTCACAATAACATAAAGTGCACAAATCAAGAAATTCGATTTTTAAATAACAATCAAATTTAAAGTGGAAGGAATCAATTATAATTATTGGCAGTGTAAATTATAAAAATAAAATTATTGTCCTACTTCCAATAATTTGCTAAGGCAGACAATAATTATAATTGCAAATTATTGTTCCTACTCCCAATTTCTCTAAATTGTTATTTTCTATTTCTAATCAACAATTTCTTTCTACTTTCGTCTAGCCCGTAACTCTCATCATTAAAGTATTCAAAATACAAAAAAAAAATTAAACACAAAAAAGAAATCAATTTTGTTAGTTTTTTTTTTTTAATTAAACCAATTATGGTACGAAAAATATCAACAATTTCATTAGTTCTCCCCAAAAAATAACAAAACAAATAAAATAGGCAAAATATTTAACACTCAATTGGCCAGTAGTTGCAAGAAAAAAAATAAAAATCAATGGTTTTTAGCAAAAATAAATTACATATTTTACGTTTTGCGATGAACACTGCGTTGGTGAGAACTCTAAGTCTCTGAGAGGTGATTAAAGGCAAGTTACTGGTGCACGCGATGGTTGATGGTGAGCTGTTGTGATGGTTGATCAGCCTTGGTGGAGATAGAGAAAAAAGAGACAGCAAAAAAAACTAAAAGAATTTGGCGGTGAAGGAGAGAGTGAAGTAAGATTAAGAAACACAAATGGCATAGAGGTGCGAAGGAGGAGCTCTCCGTTGACTGTTTGGACTGCGACGATGCGTCTTAGGAAAACGAGTTTGAGTGAGAGAGAGTGTGTGTTGTGCCCTAGCCCTTGAATATTGTGGGTTGTGAAGTGTGAAGCCTAAAGAGTAAAATTATGAACATTGAACACAAAGGCAAGAAACATAATGCATATTTTTTATTTTTTTTACTGCACGCCTACACGGGTCCAATGGGTCGAAGCTGGATGACTCGAGACTTGGACCGAACCCGATTTAATAAATAACCGGGGCCATCAATTGAAACCTCGGGTCTGATCGAGTCATAACAAAGTCGGGCCAAATTAGCCTTGAAGTCACCGGGCCTAATCCGGGTCTTCAGGCCGGATCGAGTTTTGTGCACCCCTACTCCACGGTTCTTCTTTCGCCTCTCTCCTCTGCACGACTCTTCACCTTTAGAAGTTCTTGTAAAATAATTTTAGATGTTTCTTTTTGTTACATTTCGAATATTTCTTTTCCTTAGGTTTTGAATATTTATTTTACAATGATTTTTTATGTTTCTTTTCATTTAGTTTTTTTATGTTTCTGTTATTATAGGGTAAAGTACTAAATTGGTCTATTACGTTTGGGTGTAATCCTATTTTGGTCCTTAAGGTGTAAAGTGTCCTATTTAAATCTAAAAAAGTTTCACTTAGCTTTAATGTAGTCCTACCGCGAGATCAAAGTTAAATAATTAATGGAATATCCTACATGACAGCAGTACAAGAACACAGTCGATAATCTGGAGAACAAGTACAAGTTCCAGAGGTACAAAATCAACTATGGATGCATCAATATTTGTTTATTATTCTCCTTAGTTTTATAGAAAATATTTCATTTAAATTGTAAGAAAAATGACAAATAAATGTATTGATATATCCACGGTTGATTTTGTGCTTCTAGAACTTGTACTTGTTCTCCAGATTATCGACTTTGTTCTTGTACTGCTGTCATGTAGGACATTGCGTTAATTATTTAACTTTGACCTCACAGTGGGACTACATTGAAACTAAATGAAACTTTTTTGGATTCAAATGAGACACTTTAAATATTAAAGACCAAAATAGGATTACGCCCATTTAATACTTTATCCTTTATTATATTTTGGATGTTTCTTTTTTCCAAATCAAGAAACATCCAAAATATCAAAACATAACAATCATCAACATCTAAAAATTTTGAAAAAACAACATCCAAAATCTCCAAAAAAAAAAACAAAATTTTGTCACCGATAGTTATGTTGAAGGAAGATGCACACGACGGAGAGGCTGACTATATCGAAGAGAGACGGAGAGAAGCAAGGGAGCGGGGGAAAGAAGCACCCACACGGCGGAAGGAAGCACATGCACGGCGAAAGAAAGTACTGCAGAAGGAGTGTTCTTTTTTTTAAAAAAAAGATGTGGGAGAAAGAAGTGAATTGATTAAGATTTTAGATGCTTTTTGTCTTTTGCTGTGGTAACAAAATTGAAAATTTTGAGTGACTTATATTGTTTTTGGTATTCTTTAGACTTTTTGTGACCTAAATAATAATTAATTGTAGTTAGTTGGTACTCTAATAATATGAAAAAAAATAAACAAAATTATATGAATTGAAATTGAATAAGAAAGATACATTAAAATTGAAATATAAAATAAAAGAGATAGATTGAAATTGAATATAAAAAGAATCATTCTACTTTTTATCCAATTTCTTAATGCAACAAGAAAAAGACTCATCATTAACGTAACCTGACTTGTTCATACCATAGTTTGAGAATTGAATCGAAAGGACTCCTCAATCTTCTACCCAATTTTTCGCGCAGCAGGAGAGAGACCTACTCAACTTTACTTGTCCACACCTTAATTTCATCATGAAACTAAACAAAAATATTTTGGCACCTCTAATTACTGAATACTACGACTACAATAGTTTATGAGATTTTTATAACTTCTTATTAGGTTAATTAAAACAAAGAAAATCTTAAGTCCATAAATACAAAGTCCGATCTAATAATTAAATAAATAAAATTAAAATACACCAAATTAAATGAATATTCTAAAAATATAAATTAATAACTTTCAAATAATATTTAAATTCTTGATATCGTAAATATTTAAAGTAGGTATCACCTAATTAATTATCTAACAAAATTAAGAAAAAAAATATTCCCAAAAGAAGTCCTAAAATCGTAACGGAGAAATGTTGGTGTTAGTGAAACCCATGTAGGATTGTGCTCTAAATTAATTAGTCTCTATATTAGGAGTAATAGACAGATAATTACAAATCCATGAATCTTCTCTTATTCTGATATCTGAACTGTTGCCCACCCTCTATAGGATACCTTTTTCCAGAACTTTTCTGCCCGCTACTACACTCCTCCATCTCCAAGATGGGTTGTTGCCAACTTCTGCGTTGAGAAAATTGGAGTTTTTGAAATATTTACTTCGATACACCCTAAAGATTATAGAGTTTGTTCTTGTAAGTAGTCTCCAGCTTTGCTTGGCTAGCATTGCAAGGTTGAAAGTTTTAAGATCTTTAAAATTGAGACCCCCTTGACTCTTGGGCCTACAAGTAATCTGCCACCCAATCAATTGCATTCTCGTTTCCGATTCTTTTTGGCCCCACCAAAACTGCAAGATGGCTCTTTGTATATCTTCTATTAGTGTTACCGGGAGTTTAAAGTAACTGAGAGTGTAAATAGGCACTGCTGTAGCCACCGCCTTAATAAGAACCTCCCTTCCACTCGATGATAGTAGAATTCATTTCCAATGTTGTAGTTTCTGTAGCACTTTATCCTTGATGTAATTAAAGGTGAATTTTTTTTACCTCTGCACTATAGCCAACAAGTCCAAGTATCTATTATGGTTACCCACGTGTGGAACATGTAGTAATTCAAATAACATATCTCGGATTTGGGTGGGTGTGTTCCTGCTAAAAAAGATTGAAGACTTGTCCAAGTTAACTGTTTGTCCACTAATCTCTTCATAGTTACGTAAGATCCAGAGTAAACTCTGACAGTCCTGAACCGTAGCCTTACTGAACAAAATTGAGTCATCTGCAAAAAAATAAGTGGCTGACTTTAGGACACCTACGATTAAGTCTCAACCTAGAAAACTCTAAGCTCTGTTCTCCTCTATAGAGCAGATGGGATAGACCCTCTGCACAGAATAAAAAGAGATAGGAAAAAGAGGATCGCCTTGTCGCAATCCTCTACATGATCTAAAATAACCATGAGGTGCACCGTCCACAGTAACAGAGTAGAAAACTGTAGTCACCAGTTCCTTAATTCAATCCACCCACTTTTTACAAAATTCCAGTTTTTGCATCATGGCCCAAACAAAATTCCATTCAACTCGGTCATACGCTTTACTCATATCAAGTTTCAAAGAAAATTCATAATCTTCATATCTTTTGTTCTTCAGAGAGTGCAGAAATTCATGGGCTAAACTTTGTCACTAATAAGTCTTCCTTTTGTAAAGGCACTTTGTGAGTCACTAATAACCCTGTGCATAACTGGTTGCAATCTGTGTACAATTATCTTTAAAATAATTTTATAAGCTACAGTGCTAAGGCTTTATAGGTCTAGTCTGTTTCAAAGAATTAGTATCATGCACCATAGAAATTAAGCATATATTGGTATGATTAAAAGCTTTTAGTACTTTACCTCTACCAAAAAAACTCTTAACTACACAGACCACATTTCCTTCGATAGTCTCCCAAAAGTATTGAAAGAATTTAGCTGTGAAATCATCTTCACCCGAGGCTGAAAAAGGATTAATTGAAAACACAGCTAATTTGACTTCTTTTTTAAAATAGACCTCACCAGAGTTTGGTTTATTGCTGCTGTTATTTTCTTAGGCATTCCTTGTAACTCTTCAGTAGGATCTTCAGGAAAGCTGGTTGAGAAAAGTTTTTCAAAATACCTTTGAGCGATTTCAGCAATGCTCATCGCATTCGATGCCGTCTCTCCATCCTCATCTCTAAACTCTTTAATTTTGTTCCTTCTATTCCTAGTTTGAAACTTGGAGTGGAAGAATTTCGTATTTTTATCCCCTATTTCAACCATTGTACTCGAGATTTTTCTCTTCAGTATCTTTTTTCTTGCTCAAAAGCTTCTTCAAGTTCAACTTCCAAGATACGAATTGTTGTTCCATTTGCGAGCTGCCCCTTGTTTGTTTCATCTGATATCTTCTCCTTAAGGCTCATGATTTTTAAACTTGAATTGAAATTAGAGGTTCTTTGCCACTCCACTAGTTTGTGCCTACAGAATTTTAACTTCCCAACCAATTTAAACATTGCTGACCCCACTACCTCGTGCCTCCAAACTTGCTTGATTAAATTGACAACCTCTTCATTCTCACACCATCGCTCTTGAAATCGAACTCTTCTTTTATGTCTCCTTTCTTCCTATGTGAGTATAATAGCAATGCCTTATGGTCCGAGCCTAAGTCATCTAGGTGTTTGACAAAAGCATCAGAAAATTCAGACTTCCATGCCATTGAAACAAGAGCTCTGTCTAGCATTTTTTGTATAAATTTACCTCCAAACTACCTATTATTCCAAGTATATTTTTCTCCTTCAAACCCTATGTCCACCAATCCTCCCGCATTAATGAAATCATTGAACTTTTGGATGGAGGCATTTGATTTAGCTCTACCACCCTCTTTCTCGTGATGCGCTTTGATAGAGTTGAAATCCCCAATTACTACCACTCGGTCTCTCCTATGCGCCATAATTTGCAGTAACTTTGTATATTGCTCATCTCTTTCAGCCTCATCTGTGTGTAAGTAAATACCAATAACTTTTCATTTTCTACCTTCCTATTGGCTTTCCATGATAAAGTGAATGAAGAACTTAACATGGATCAAAATTTGTACCTTAACTCCCTCCTTCCATGTCACGACCAAACCTCCCGCCATTCCAGTAGGGTTCACTGCAAAGCAAGACTGAAAACCTATCCTCCGTAGCACTTCTTCCACAGTCGAAATATTATTTTTTATTTCGGATAAAAATAATACCTCGGGAGAATGGGATTTATTAATTCCTCTGATGTTGTGAACTGTCAAGGATTTTCCCAAACCTCGACAATTCCACATCACCATCTTCATACTTCATTGGGTGCCATTTGCTGGGTGGCACCCACTCCCTGTTCTGATTTAGCCGTTTTCTTCGAGGACTGCTTCTTATAGCTAGCTATACCGCTGCTCCCTTCCGTCCTCCTTTTACTCCCTGAGATTCCACTATACAAATTTTTTCTTTTAGCTATCTATTTCATTTTCAATTTTTTCGGAGTCTCCTTCTCTCCCTTCGCCTCCGCCACCCTAATGGAGAAAGTTATCTCCTCCATTTTGTTCTGATTTGCAATTATGCTTTTTTCTTCTCCCCCACCCTTATAACCTTCACTCCTTTTACTATTTCAATCTCTCTTCCTTCATTTTCCTTACCAGTTAGGACCCTGCAAGAGCTCTGAACCTCATTCTCCTTTTTCCTTTTTTGTGAACTTCTATTTTGGACAGAGAGATTTGCGAATTCCAACATTAAATTAACAGGTACTGACTTCTGTTTTCTGTCTTTTTCAGGTCTGTTGTTGTTATTGCTGTTTGGATTCCAATTTCCTTTTTCATCTTCCACTCTTCTACCAAATTGGTCTGCTCGGAGCCATCCTCCCCATTTCTTCTCTATTTTACTTCCAGTCGCCATATTCTCCAAGCGTTGTTGATAATTCCCGATTTCATGTCCAATACTCCCACAACAATAACAAAAATTACCAATGCATTCATATTTGAGTTGAAGATCAGTAATTATGTTAGTTATTACTGCCAGAGATTTTTAGCACTCTTCTCAATGGCTTTGTAATATCGAGTTTGACCTTAATTTTTAGCAGTCTTCCCTCCTTATTTTTTATAGAGAAAATACCAACATCTATAACCTTTTCTAAGGTCTCTCCTATCCTCTTTCTCAGAACTTTTGTTTTACACTGTTTTGAAATGTCCCAAATCTGAATCCAGATGGGTACAGCGGTAAATTCTGTATCACTAATCAGAAAATTCTCCCTCCATTGTTTCAGATTAAGAATGTAATTCTTCAACAGCCACGAAGTTCCCTTTTCTATTCGTAGAGTATCAATCTCTTTTTCAAAAAAGAATTGATAAATGTTACCTCCATACTCTAGAACTTTGAAACCCTCTAGTTGAGACCAAATAGCATAGGCCTCTAATGTTTCTCTACTGAATTGTTTGTCAGCAAGGAGTCTTCCAACTAAATTTTTAGAACATTTTTCAATCCCTTCTTGAATATTTTCATCAGCGTACAAAATCACCCAATTTTTCTTTGCATCACTCACTTTTTCTTGTGTATTTAAAGGCACAGTATTAGCTGTCATTATAAAATTTAAGGTACTTGATGTAAATTGACTAGTAATTTTAATATTACTCTAAAATCCTAGCAGAGAGAAGAAGAAAAAATATTCAATTTTAATGGGATAAAAATTGCCCTAATTTTTCTTTTGTATATAAAATTACATTTCTGAAACCTTTATCGTTGATGCTTCAATTTCGTCTTTCTGGCGTCGACATTTTTTCTAAGGAAGATTAGTAGTAATAATAAAAGTAATAATTACAACAGTGAAGTTATACCGTGAACAAATATTTTTGTAATTAAATTGGCAAAAATCTCAAAAAAAATATGCAGATGTGTCATACGTTTTTTTTATATTTTTTTGGCACATAAATTTTTGTATATATCACATAATTTATTGATATAGTACAAAATTTTTTATATATAATACATAAATTTTTATGTGAATGTATTTTGTTAATTGGATGAGTTAATATTTTAGATATATTTTTTTCAAAAATTTTATACTGTGCACTAACATTTATGTATTATATATTAAATTTTTTGCGTATGTTATGCAACAAAATTTATGTATTGTGCATATTTTGTTGGTTAGGTATTAATATTTTGGATATGTATTTTTTAAAAATTTTGTATTATATACTAAATTTTTTGTTATTTACCAAAATTTATGAATTGTGTGTTTTTATTGGTGGAGTTTTAATATTCTGGTCATATATATGGTGATTTAAAAATTTTATGCTAAATAATTTTACATAAAATTATTTAAAAAAAGATGAAAAAATAAAAGAAAAAAAAAAGAGGAGAAGAAAAAGGAGAAAAAAAAGATGACATTAAAAAAATGACAAGGATAATGATAAAATCGTGAAAGAATAGAAAGAGAAAAGATAAAGAAATTTTATTGATTGTTGATTGACTGAATTGTCGATTTAATTATGAAAGTAAAACTATATATATATATATATATATATATATATAGTGCATTCCTTATGAAAGATAAAAATAAAAATAAAGGTAAGATAAGAAGATAACATAAAGATAAGATAAGATAAGATAATAAAAAGTAAAATTGTAATTGAATTTATGTATTCTATTGGGCTGAATTTGTGGGCCACGAGACTTCTTTATTGTTATCATGGGCTAGTGAATGAAAGATGTCAATAATCCACGGCTTGAATAAATTCGGATGAAATTGTTGAGGAAGACGTGTCTGACGTGGTGAAGGGATATGCATGCGGCGGAGTTAGAGCTGCGACGGCAAAAATATAAAAAGAGATGATGTGCTTGAAGGAGAGAGAGAGCAAGCAGTGATCTTCAAAAAAAAAATGCGTAGAGCGTGATAAGATTGATCTTCAGAGGGCGCGTAGAGCCCAATAATATAAAAAAAAGGACGCGTAGAGCGCAATAAGAGTGCATATAGAACTGCTAAAATGTAGTGCAGATTGAACTGCTAAAATAGAATGCAGACATGACTGTTAAAACAGAATGCAGACAGAACTGCCGGAAGAAAGCGCAGACAGGCCATAGTGACTATTCCATAAATGATTGTTGTTTCCTGTTATAACAGTGGTAATCAAGATTGATGTTGGATTTTACTTGAATGAATGTAATAGAGATTGACTGAATTCTGGACTAAATTGGAAGATTGATTATTTATTGTAGGAGGAGGTTGAAAAAAAAAGTCGGGTGATTTCTCATCGGAAAGATGATAGCTTATGTATCCTCTTCAAGGAGAATACAAAGACTCTGATACTATGATAAAATCGTGAAAGAATAGGAAAAGAAAAAATGAAAAAATTTTATTGATTGTTGATTGACTGAATTATCGATTTAATTATGAAAGTAAAACTAAATATATATAGTGTATTGCCTATGAAAGATAAAAGTAAAAATAAGATAAGATAAGAAGATGACATAAAGATAAGATATTAATATAAGATAATAAAGATTAAAATTGTAATTGAATTTATGTATTCTGTTGGACTGAATTTGTGAATCATGAGATTTTTTTATTGTTGTCATGGATTAAAGTGAAAGAGTAATTTAATAGATAATAATAAAAAATATGTACAACATATAAAATTTAATTACATATGGTTGAAAAATCATTTGTCTGTCTAATTTTATTAATTAAAAAGAGACGTTGTAAAGAAATAATAATAATAATAATAATAATAATAATAATAATAATAATAATATAAAATACAGCATTACTTAGTTACTTTATTAAAAGTCAAAGGTGATTTGGTTTAGTTTTTTTTTATAAATTATTTTTAATTTTAATTTTAAATAATTAGGCTGAAATGAATATGATTGTATATTTTATTACCAAATAATCTACCAATCAACTTTCTTTAATTCTTGTGGCTCACTGCGAAGCTATAGACATATTAGGAATGATGTAGGCTCATGGGATAAATCCAATGGATAGTGAAGTAGTTTTCTTTCTGGATTGTATGCGGATGATAATGAGGCGATTGTTTATTGTGCTTAAAATTGGAGGTTTAATTTGTCCTAAAAAAAAGTTTAAAAAATAATATTTAATTTATAAAATATAAAAATAAGATTATTTTTAAATATTTGATATTTATTTTAAAAAGTAAGTTCAGCATCAAATTAAAAAAAAAAACTAAAAAATTAGTTAGACAATTATTATATATAAATAAAATTTTATTATTCTAATTCCATTTTTTTATGGCTATGTCAGAGAAAAAAGATGGTATGACTCCTTCAGAAGTCTCAATAGCTATGCTGGAAAAGTTTTGATTGCCGATGATTTAAAAAAAAAATCTTTAATTTTTGGGCAAAACACTAAAATAAGCCAAGGGGAAGAAATTTTTACGTAAATTCGCCAAACCAAAATTTAGTTCATGAATCAACCAATGCATGTTTGTATGTAGTTCGAATCAATTAGATTCGAACTCAATCTACACATAATTCGAATCATATTGCTTCGAATTATACACAAAACTCACACACACTAATTCGAATCAACTTGATTCGAATTACACACATAAAATAATTCGAATCAAGTTGATTCGAATTACATCCTGATTTATTAAAAAAATTAATAATTTATTAAAAAATTTATTAAAAAATAATAATTTAAAATTAAAAAAATATATATTTTATTTCATGTATTAAAAAAAATCTAACAAAATATTTAATTACGAGACTTTTTTTAAATATTAATGAGCTATCAATTCAAATTCCATACAATACTCTTTTGTCCATTTTTAATAGCTCATGAATATTTTTTAATAAATTTTTTTAAATTATATGGTGAGATATTACATGATTCGAATTACGCATGGAAAGTTCAATCACTCTGATTTGAATTATATGGTGAGCAATTCGAATTCTATACAATACTCTTCTGTCCATTCTTGATAGCTCATGAATACTTTTTAATAAATTTATTTTAATTATACCACAAAAAATATTTTATTCTATGCAAAATAATTTAAAAATGGCTTAAAAGATGTTAGGAGTACTATAAAAATTTGCAATGACTTAGGACATTAATAATTTAGAAATTAAAGAAAATATATTTTTATCATGTATTTACCTAAATCACTAGAATATTACAAACTTTTATAGTACTCGTAATATTTTTAAGCCATTTTTTTAAATTATTTTGTATAGAATAAAATATATTTTTTAATTATTTTGGATGGAATAAAACAATTTCTTTAATTTTTAAATTATTATTGACTATCTAGAGTATTTTATTTAAAATTTGTGTACATGCATGTATTTACCTAAATCATTAGAACATTACAAATTTTTATAGTATTCCTAATATTTTTTAAGTCATTTTTTAAATTATTTTGCATTATTTTTTTGTGGTTTATATAATTAAAATAAATTTATTAAAAAATATTCATGAGCTATCAAGAATGGGCAGAAGAGTATTGTATAGAATTCGAATTGCTCACCGTATAATTCGAATCAGAGTGATTGAACTTCCCATGCGTAATTCGAATCATGTAATATCTCACCATATAATTTAAAAAAATTTATTAAAAAATATTCATGAGCTATTAAAAATGGACAAAAGAGTATTTTATGAAATTTGAATTGATAGCTCATTAATATTTAAAAAAAGTCTCGTAATTAAATATTTTGTTAGATTTTTTTTAATGCATGAAATAAAATATATTTTTTTAATTTTAAATTATTATTTTTTAATAAATTTTTTAATAAATTATTAATTTTTTTAATAAATCAGGGTGTAATTCGAATCAACTTGATTCGAATTATTTTATGTGTGTAATTCGAATCAAGTTGATTCGAATTAGTGTGTGTGTGAGTTTTTTGTATAATTCGAAGCAATATGATTCGAATTATGTGTAGATTGAGTTCGAATCTAATTGATTCGAACTACATAGAAACATGCATTGGTTGATTCATGAATTAAATTTTGGTTTGGCGGATTTACGTAAAAATTTCTTCCCCTTGGCTTATTTTAGTGTTTTGCCCTTAATTCTTTATATATTTATGTATAAAATGTGAATTTTACTCATCTAATAAAGTGAACATCCATATATACCTATATGTATATTAAAGATTTTTCATCATTTGGTCTTTTAATTATTTTTTTTACTAATTCTAAAATTATCATTTTTTATTTTTCAACTTTCTAAACAAATTCTACAATTTATTAATTTTGATTTCAAAATGAAAAATAACTATATAAATCTTAAAAAAAACGACATTTCTATTTTATATTTAGTTTTTACTATTTAATATCTTCTATTTTAAAATACTTAAAATACAAATAAACAAGCACGTTGATTTACTACTAGTGTTAAAAAAGTGAAAAAAAAAGGAATTAAATTGTCATTAATTACATTATTTAGTGAAATGTAGTACGTATTAGAATCTATTGATATAAAATGAGAAAATGAAAAGAGTGGTATATAATAGAATAAATTTTAAATCCAAATAAAAGCAATTTATTATGATAGCCATGGGATAATATAAAAAATATTTGGTAATTAAAAATATTTAACTAAAATTAATCAAAACTTATTTTATTTAATATTTATTAATTAATACAATAATTAATGAATATTAAATAAAATAATTTTTTTCTAATATTACCCGAATAATATAATGGTCCTTCTATGGCCAAAGTTGAAAGAAAATTGAAGTAACGGTCCCCATATATAGCAGCTGTACCTGTTGTCTCACGCATGAACACCGCATAAATTCAATTTTGTAGGGCCGATTCATCTCTGATCTTCATCATATATATCATGGCCCCGTTTAATCATTTTGTAATTACGAAGAAAATAAAATCGCCGGTTACTCCAAACTATTATATTTTTATCATTTTATGTGCATGAAAGATCCAAGTGTAATTTTTTAATCATATTTGTTTATTCTATATTAAATTTCCTATCCAGTTTGCTTTAACTCTCGAAACTGAAAGCTGTAAACTACAAAATTCATGGCTTGATGCTTGCATCCTTATCTCCACGTTTAAGTGGAGATTGTTTTAGTGTTTTTATTTAATTATTAAAATTAATTTGTTAATAAATAAAATCTCTGTTGCTGATGTAAATACTAATAAAATTGGCAACATGGTTGGACAAACGCCGAGACATAATCTAAAAGTAGGAAAACAAATTAAGATTATCTGTAGTTTTTTTTTGGTGACGAGATTATCTGTAGTTTATTATTATGTAATTTAGTTATAGGTTTTTTATTGTTTTTATTTGAGATTAGGAGTACCAAAGAATTTTTTTTTGGCTTTAGCTTTATGTCTTTTGAATAGTTTGTGGTAGTTTTCTTTGCAAAACCATTTTAGTTCGTTTCTCACTTTTAAAGATAAAGCATAATAATGTTAATTGTTATACCAAAATGATGCCACACGTAGTTTAATTATTAGAAAAAAAAAAAAGAGTAAACCACAAACGTGACAAAAATGTTCTAATTTAATTTGAAGCAAGGCTGCATCTATGTATTTACTTCATATTAAATATATTTTTATTATGTTTTTTTTATTTTCATGAATACTTTGTCGTTTCCATTTTTAAGGACACTTTTTCAACAATTTTTTTTAAAAAATTGTAATCTACACTTAAAAAAATTTATCGAGATAATACTCAATTTAGTCACTGAACTTACACGCGAGTCTCAATTTAGTCCATAAAGTTTTAATTGCCTCTATTTAGTCCCCAAACTTTGTAAACATAACTCATGGTAGTCCTTGAAATAATTTTCAACGTACAAACATTCACGGAACACTGTCGTGACAGCCGGATGCCACACAAAACTTTGTAAAATGATGTCGTTTTGGTTTTGGCACTCAAATAATAAAAAAAAAATCCTAAATGGTGTTTATTAAAATTTTACCTAACAAAATAAGTAATACGATGCCGTTTTTGAGCTATTTAAATGTCAAAACCAAAACTGCATCATTTTACAAATTTTAACGTGACATGTGATAGTCTACAACCATGTTCTATTATCGTTTTTATACTAAAAATGGTCTCAGAGACTAATATGAGGTACATTTATAAATTTCAGCGACTAAATAAAGACAATTGAAACCTCGTGAACTAAATTGAGACTCGCGTATAAGTTTAGGAACCTAATTGAGTATTATCTCAAATTTATCGCTACTAAATTCTCAACGGAATTTTAGCTGAATTAAATTAAATATATTACCTAATTTTATTAAATAAATTGAATGTATTAATTACAAAAAAAATAAATAAAGAATGCATCATAATCAGTTATCTTTATTCTCTACGCAAGTAACTGACTAATTAAATCTCCCTAATTTCTGGTCCAGGGTATAGCTTTCTGTTATATCTTATATCTCACATGGTTAAATTTTGACAAAATGAGTTTATTTCATTAATAATTCTATCAATTTCACGTGGACACAATCAGATTGATTACGTCCCCAATGATTCGGTAACTCTTGTTAGTTATGATAGTTTAATTTTTATGGAATGATGAGATCATACAACTTTCTTTACCTAACTCCTTTTCGCGTCGTGTTTACTTTAGTTTGGTTTAGTTTTATTTATTGGTGTGAAATATTATATGTATATTAGATATTACAAAAAAAAAATGATTATCAATTTTAAAAATATTTTTAATACATTAATAATGTAAAAAAAATTATATAGTTGTATAAGCAAATTTACGTATTTAGATAACTTTTAAAATAATTGGTTAAAAATTGATAATTTTTAGTAATGTAATGATATATATATATATATATATATATATATATATATATATATATATATATATATATATATTTATATAAAGAGTTACTCACATAAAAATATCTTTGAATAAAAATGATAAAAAAATCGTTAAAATTTTACATATTTGATTAAATTATTTTATAATTACTATTATTTTCATGTAATAATCTCTCTCTATAAAAATTCTTTTACATGGACAAAACTTTAAAAATACACAAAGCCTAGTGTATGAAGGAACCAGTAGCCGCACCATGTTATATATATTGGTGATTGAACTTGTGTATTTCATATACTCCAAAATTAACGTAGTACCTCTTCTGATGTCTTTGCCAATAATGATTTTATTTTTTAAATTGTTTTAAATTATACTACAAAATATAGCCTTATATTGACGGTAGAAATAAGATCATTATAAATTTGTTTTATTTATACCGTCAATAAAATATGTTTTAATAAAAATAAAAATTTATCTCATAAACAAAAAAAATATGTATAAATTTTTTTATTATTTATCATATTAATAGTGTAAATGAAATAAATTTATAATGATGTCATTTGTTTGCCAACAAAATAAGTAATAATAAAAAAACTAATTTTTTAGGAGTGTAATTATATTATATTATAGGTTTAATTATTTTACAATTTTTATAGTTTTACCAAATTTTCAATTAGCTTCATATATATATATATATTTTTTTTAATTGGGTCCTATACGTTAAAATTTTTTTCAATTAAGTCCCTGTTAACGTTAAACATAAAAAAATGTTAGTAAATTGTGAAATTACTTGTATAATCTTAGGGACCCAATTGAAAATAAAAAAAAAAGTATATGGGCCTAATTGAAAATTCGATGAAACTAAAAATATTCAATAAAAGATATTCCTATAATCCCTATTCAATGATTCTACGACATAAAAAATATTCCTGTAATATCTTTTATTTTGTCACTATCATTCTTTTACTTATTTAGTTATTTATATACAAATTGTACCAGAAATACTTTTTTTTTTTTACTTTCAAAATACCTTATCTTAAAAACATACAGAAAAAAAAGAATTAATAACATAAAACAAAAAAAGTAGTAATAAGTATATATCAAATTCAGTTTCTATCATTTAAGTATTCATTATGATCATGTAACATTTTACATTTGTATGGATTCATGGAATATAATTTGTGTCTTTATCATATCATAGTACACCATAAAAAACTACAAGACTATATAATTTGTGTTATTGAAATTTGAAATCTAAAAACAAAAACTATAGAAAACATAGTTTCAATGTAATACAGATAATCTACAAATCAGTTTTTGTGTTGCAACCTTCCACTCTCTAAACCAGTATAGGGATCGATCAATAATAACATTGATAATGACCGATTTTCACCGAAAAAGATTCTAAAAGATTAGAATTGAGTTCATCAGGTGTCTTAACAAGATAGTCCTTTTCACCAAAAGTTTTAATCAAAGCATGGTAGTCTGTTTTTGGAACAAAGAAAATCGGAACAAGATCATCTTTGTGAGGTCCATTATTGTAACCATAATAATTAGAAAAAAAATGTATGCAAGAGCAATTTATTGCATATAAAAGAACTTTCATAATAAAAGAACTTTCATATGGCATATGGCAACAAGAATCATTGATAAAGTAATAACTAAAATTATTTACAAAAACTGACAATAAAAATTATATATATATAATTTTGGTACAGACACTTTCAGACTGCAAGAGCATGGTGGCCTGTTGTGTACAATTTACTACTAAACAGACTAAGTTTCATCTCACTTGAACAGTATTGAAGCATTACCTTTTTATTTTTTACATCTTATATTCAATTAGGATTTGCATCCAAATAAAATTGTAACCATACATATTTTACATGTAAATTCTCAAATTGCAGAAAATTCTAAAATTCAGTTACATCCAAATAGTCACTACTATTATTGCTACTACTACAATAACAAAAAAAGTCTCATCTCACTTAATAAAATTAACTAAATAGACCAAATGATAATAAAATATCTTTCATAGATCATAACTGTGTTAAATCCGTCTATATTTAAATAGTTAAATCTCTTTAAATAAAACAATAATACATATTCTAAACAATCAATAACTTATTGAATGTTACATGCAATCACAGACATCCTAATAATTAAAACATCTACACTATTGTTCATCCATTTCCATTATTATAAAAAAAAAGTCATGATTAATTTGAAAATTAATATATTAGAAGGGGAAAAAACATCAAAATACCTCAAAGAGTTTATTTATGTTGTTCGCTGTCTTTGCAAATATCTCTATAAAGAACATTCCATTTTTCTTTGTATAATCAATGATATCCTTCACAGAAACAATGAAGTATATTCTATGAAAAAACAAGAGACTTGAGTCTCTAATGAAAAATAGAAATATATTGAAGAGTATTGCAATACCTGAACAGCCACCTCTTGCTTCTCATAAAGATCAGCTTTATTACCAATCAATGCCAGAATTGTTTCAGGGCTTCTGTGCTTTTATAGTTTCTACAAAATTAACAATACTTTAGATCCTGAAATAAATTGATAGAAAATGTAGAAATTCAAGCTAGTTTAATATCATAATCCTAATCAGTAAAACTAATTTATATGTCAATTCACCACGTATATTTATATATTTTTTATTTTTAAATAAAATTTTTTAAAACTAAATGTGGAACGGCATACAAAAAAGTAACTCAAGATTAAGATTAGTGAACAAATAAGATATGCCAATTTTTTAGAATTGGACAACTCTAATAAAATTTTTGTGTATTGATTTGTATTTGAGAATAGCGATAAAGTTTATCTTTGGCAAACTTTAAAATTATCCATTGAATATGACAGTTTGTAATTCATTTCTCTCTAATAGTAAAATAAAATTGTTGTTGTGTGTGCGTTTGTGGTAAAGAATATATAGTTCATGATGGAGGGCACAAAGCGTACAACCTTAATATATGGTACAACTAGAAACTAACTCACCTATTCTGGCAGATCGAGTGTACAGGCAGCAAGGCGAGGTGAGGCGAGACGCGGTGCGGCGTGGCAACGTGAAGCGAGCCGCGACGAGTGACAAACAGGGCTTCGACGGATTAATCAGTGCAGATTTCAGAGACCGACTGAAGTTTTGGAGGAAGACGACGGGCCGACGGCGGCTATAGACGAAAACGACGGGCTGACGAAGGAGAAATGCACTTTACACGATTTTCAGAGAGAAAATTAGGAGTTGGGTAGGTTTTTTCCCTTTGTGCAAAAATGCTAAGAGTTTTTTGGGTATTTAAAAAAAATAGAGATATGCCCAATAAGAATATCTAACCCAAACAGAAAAATATTCGTTTTTTAAACAGAATATTCTGTTATTTTAAATGTTATTCTTACGACAATGATTTAATTCAAAAAAAATTATATATAGGAACTCAGTTGAAAATAAAAAAAATGTAGGAATTTAATTAAAAATTCGATAAAACTATAAGGACACGCAAAATAATTAAATCTATATTATATTATATTTGAATAAAAAATCCCTTTCCCTCCTTGTACCATTTATTTGGAGTTCGACAAGCCACATGCGAGTCCCGTCCTTATCCAAGTTACAAAATAATAATAGCAAGAGCTGAAAAATTCAAAGCCGAGAGATAGCACACTTGTTATAGAAATATAATGTGGATGTAGATTTTTCACCCACTTTATATATATACTAGCGTGATAACCCGTGCAATGCACGGGTTTTATGTAATCTAAAGCCCTTTAAAAGAAAAAATATTAAGAATATAATTAAAATATATTCTATAAAGATAGATATGTTGTATTAAATTTGGATAATAACAAAATTATCACTACATTAAAATAAAATAATAGAATACAACAATTACTCAATATGTCAATGAACAGTATAACATACTTTGTAAGATAATAAAATATAATAAAAATTATTAGACACTAAAAAAACAGAAAAAAAAGTTCAACAGAGATATAGTTTTCTATTATGCATAATCTTAAAAACATAGATTGTCAAGATACTTATTGATAGCAAAACAAAATATTTACAACATATATAAATTTGTTCATTAATCAAAAAATAAAATATGTCCAAAACAATTTAACATATAGTTCAAAATATCTATCAAATAGAGTTATACATAGGAGGCCTAACATCACTGAATTGACAACTCTATCTGGCGGTTAGGTATCGAGTCGAGTTTCAAGGTAATGTTGTCCCCCTCCTTTAAATTGTATACTCTACAATATTCATTCCACCCGACCCCAAACTTTCATTCTCCACCTCTTCCTCCACTTTTCAGTAAGTGGAGAAAGAACACATTATTCTCTACATTGGAACATGGACCAGTGATCGTCCAAATCGAACCATCTCCAGATAGTTTAAGATACGCAGCAAATTTCGAAGCCAAATATTGCAATGAATAATTCATAGTTAAGATAAACATAATATTTTCATACACAATGAATAACAGATTTAGGAAGAATATTTAATAAGCTTGCAAGAAAAAAAATCACTCTTTTGAGATCAACTTACCAGTCTAGATTGACCCAGATCCGAAGCTGTGATGGTCTTTTCATAATAAACCTCTGGAGTATATCTAGTTCAGGATAATTTAAACATGTTAGTCACCACATTAAAAAATACCGATCTATACCATGATATTAAAATCCAAAACACAACAAAAAAAGTTACATTTAGCATTATCTATGATCAGTAGACAATTCATTTGTCTCGTTACTTTGTTCGTTGCCCTCCATTGATAAAGTGTTTTCACCAGACAAATTTATCGGATTATGCGGATTATCCCCTACCAGTGTCCCATCTTGATCATTGTTTTCATCACTGTCTGATGAAAACTCATCATTAGATGATTCAGACCCAGATAGAACCATCACATCAGGTGATGAGTCCTCATCAATTCTGGTATACTTTATGTGGAACACTCTTGATACATTATCAAGTGTCTTTGGGTCCATTAGCTCAGGCAAATATGAGTGAGGATCAAGGTGAACTTGGATGGGTTGGTTGTCGTAATTTCACAATGAAATAAAAAAAATTCCAAAACTGACATACCTAAATTGAACAGATACCCCTCTATTGATTAAATAGAAAGTTCTAATCTGTTCAAATGAGTAGTCAGTTATGAGCAACTGATCATTGTTTTTTCTTAACTCCAACACTAAACAATTATCTAGCTCGTCAATGACATAGAACATTGTCCCTAATTCTTCACCATGAGTTGAAGCAAAAGTTGGGGGAAGAGCTCTCTCATCCTATATTCAAATTTCTTCCTAAAGTTAATTCATGTCTAACAAAACATGCTTAAAATGCATCACATAATATTACGTAATTATTTAGCAAAGAGAGGTATATATACATTTAAATCTACCATTATTACCAACTGAGCAACACAAGAGAATAATAATCACGTAAATGAACTCGCATTATAATGAGCATGACAAAAATAGGTAACTAAGTAAGAAACACATATCAGGTCTTTTTGAATGTCTAGGAAAAAATACTGAAATTTTGAAAGAAATAATGAAAAAGAAATTACTGTTTTCTTGATGGATTATGAAACCAAATCATGTACATAAACATCGAATCATCTTTTCACATATTAATAAATGCTGAATTTTTAAAGTCACTATCATTATATGTATGATTAGTAAATATTATATTATTTATTTTGAATGGACATTGATAATTTATCAAAACTAATCTTTTTAGAGTTGTTGTAGTCTACACCCATTTCAGATTAGAAAGATCAGGAATTCAGAGTTAGCTAAACAAACTCATCTAACAGGCAAAAAAAACTATTAAGAGGAGGAAAGTAGAAAAGACCACTAACTGAATATAAATTAAAAACAAACCATTCGAAGTTAAAAATTTAACCCACCTCTTTAATCGGTTAACATGCATGATATAATATTCCATAATATATTTGGCTACTTGGTTACTGAAAAGGCGAAATCTAAAAATTCGTTCTTTTTCGTTGGGCCAATATTGTTGGGTTGCTAAAAACCTCCTATTAGCACATAATGGTATGATTAGAGGCTAAGACTGAGACTTTTAACCAAGAAACCAACTAAGTATACCAAAAAAAGAAAAAAATAACAAATTAAAATCATATTTATGAAAAATACCCAAGAAACCACTTTGAAAAACTATCATAAAACATATTTTAGAGATTACAACAAGTTATGAAATGTGGCCTATATATAAATGAAAAGCCAATAAAATTAAATTACAACAAGAAAAATATCTAAGAAAGAATTTAAAAAAAAACTATAGATGGCATAACATCGATATTTAATTGACATTAAAATTTACACAAGTTAATCTGAAATATATTGAATGCAAAAGTAGATGAGACTTCAATGAAATCGAAAATGCAGCAAAACAAAACATCTTCTCTAATGCTCAGCACCATACCTGTTCGGATCTTCTCTATCGGCATCTATCGCCATTCAACCTTATCATATAGAGAGATTTCGTATAAAGATTCACGAACAAACAAAAGATTTTGTGTGTTACTGCAAAAGAGAGTATTATAATAAAGTAAACCCTAACAGGAGATTTCAACAAATTCAAAAAAAATAAGTGATAAAATTGAATCCAGAAACATAAAGAAGGAACAGCATCAGTTGATCAACAAAAGAAGAAATAGATGAACAAAAATATCGTTATTTATTCTAGTAAATTGAATTTCTACTAATCCTAATTATAATCTTCAGAAGTTTCAGAAAGTTAACCACTACAACTAATAATTATTTAAACAAACAATCATGAATTATGAATTTGTTAATTAGAATATGCATAACAAACGATATGGAAAAAAAGAAAATTTACAAAAATTAAATCAATAATAAAATATAAAAGACCAAAATGAATATTCAAAAATTATAAATATGATAAAGCTGATTTAAAAAAAATCTTTTTTATATTTTAAAATAATCAATAAAATAATGTAAATAATGACTATATTTTTTAAGTTGAGAAAGAGATTACAAAACTTAAAAGAATAAAGCCATACCTGAGAATATAAAATTGGGATTAACAGTTGGAGTACTTTGAAAAATAAGTGATCCTTGTAAAAAAGAAGAAAAAAGTTTAAATGAAAAATTAAAATCATGGTAACAGAAAGCATAAACTAAAACAACTTAATAAGAATGAGATGTTGCGCTCAAGGAAGTATGAGACATGAACTGTTTCTTTCTTTCACTTTAAATTGGCACCTAATCTTTCATTGTATGATACATGCATGTCCAAAAAAAAAAACTTTAAAGACAAAGAAAGCTAGCAAAACTGAAAAGAAGAGCAAAAGAAAAAAATACTAAACAAAAAACTTAGTTAGCAGTGCAACCATTAGGACAAAAGCTGAAATTGATTCTTCTGTTTTCAGTTTTCAGAGGATTTACCTTAACAACACATCCCTTATTACTTGGGTGAAGTATACCGTCTCGATCTGTCGAGAGCTCAAGAAAAAAGAACTATCCGCCAAGTACTGCGAGAGAATGGTCTGTCGGACGATTTGGAAGCGCTGAGAGCCACCGCATATGATGAGACCTTCGTATATTGTAGGACAGTAGGAGGATATAGGGTTTTGAATCTGGAAAAGTTCGGTGGTCAGGTTTTAGGGTTGAGCGACGTGAGACAACACAGAGAGACGAAGGAGGTTCAGCGGGTTTACTCTTCTCAAGCTTCTTTCCTTTTTTTTTTTTTTTTGTCAGGGGGAAAGGTGGAGGAAGTGGGTAGTACGGTTTGGCTTTTTACTTTTTATTGCTGATTACTTCTGATCTTCTTAAAGATAGAAAAAAATTAAAGAAATATAAAAATAAAAGATATTTACATATTTTTTTTTTAAAAATGACACAACACTATTACGAAGAATTAACTACTAATGATTAAAAAGACTTTTAAAATTCGAATTGTTAAAAAACACTTATTTTTTTTAGTATTTATGACAATTAAAAAGAAGAACTAAATGTTGAAAAAAATATATGATGAATTATTTTTTATTTATTTCTGAATTTTTTATATTAATAAATGTTATCTATTCTAAAGTTTAAGTAATCTTCACATTTTTTTCAACTTTTTTTTTTGTATTCTTAATGAGCATAAGAATGACAAAAAAATGACAAAAGCCTAAAAAAATAATAATAAAAAACTAAATAATTGATCAAAATTTTAGGTGACATAAAAATTATTAACATACAAATTATGAAAATTAGATTAGAAAATAATTACAAATATATTTATTTTTTTTTATAAAATACTTGGTCCTTCTTCTTAAATACGATACATGTTAAAAGAAAAATTGATTATTGTTAATAATTTTGGTATTAAAAGTCTTTTTAATAGGACTTAATTAATGATCTTCAGTTCAAATAATAAAAAACTGAACTTTTCTATTCTCAACTTCTCCTCTCTTTTTAATTAATTTTTTATATATAATCTTGTAGTAGAATAAGATAAACACATTTTTATAAAATTTTAATCAATTCAAAGAAAATTAGAACTAACTAATATTCACCATAATTATAGTTTGAAAAAAAATAATACTTACTTTTTAATGATTCGAATGAAATCTATAGACCACAATGAAAAGTATTTTAGTTAAAAATTATTACTCAAATCACCAACAATCTGATCTTTTTTTACTTTTGAACAGACCTTTTTGTTCCATGTAAAACTTTCCTTACAAAACTCAAACGTGGCTCAACCTTGAACCGATATCAAACGACTGTGTAAGAATATATAAATCATGCCAAACAACCATCAAGAAAATTACCTGCGAGTCCGACACTGGCAAAAGAGAACACTATCACAGGTGGTGCCTGAATTATAGAGATGTCTATGTCAGTACTATGTTATCAACTTGTAACCAGAGTATGAAAGCAAAGGTAAAATCCTAGGAATCTTTCTCCACCACATAAGTAAAAGCAGAATAAGACTTCAATACGTATGAAAAGTGAATTTTATATAATCCAATGTGCAAATAATGGGAAATGAAAACAATAAGAACCACACTGTAAAATATATCATGCTGCAAACCGAATGAAGACTCAAAAATTACAAAATCACACTAATAGAAAATGGATCCAGTAAGAGCATAATTTTTGAGAAGCCAATTTGCAAATAAAGTAGAATATTTTCTCTAGAAAATTCATTTAAACCCATGAATTATGAAGATTGACCCAGATAAAAATAAAATAAAAGCTACAAACTTTTATCAATCACGCAAAAGAGTTCAGCTGAAATTTCAAGAGAATTGAAAAACAAAATAAAACTTACACCGAAAAAAAGATAAATTAGAGCACACGATAAGATAAACATGAAAGTAATATCGTGTTCAACTTTATAAATTATGCGACAACAAATATAATTTAAAATATAAACAACACAGTTCAAAAGATAAATTTGGGTCCGTTTCGGAAGTTTTAAAAGTAATTTTTTTGAGCTTTTGACTTATAAAAAGTAGCAGTATTAATGTCTGGTACAATTTTCAAAACCAAATTACAGTTTTCTAAGAAACTATTTAAGAACTTATAGAGAAATTAAAAAAAATGACTTCTCTCATAATACTACTACTTTTGATTATATTTCTATAAAATAAATACTTTTAGAACTAAAAACCCAAACACAAAATAACTTATTTATAAACTACTTTTAATATAATCATTTATTGTTTAAACTATATTTTCAAAAGTAACTTAATTAAGTTGTTTACCCAAACTGTGCCAAATATGAATAAGAACCATAAACAATATAATTTATGTATATAAAATTTTTTTTTAATTTATCGTGTTAAAATAATTTATTTTTTAAATAAACTTTCTTTTACAAAAAATATAAGTTGTTATTTTTCAATGCTAATAGAGATCTATCAAAAAGAGAAGGCCAAATGTATAAAAAGATGAACTTAAGAATATGAGAAAATTACTATTTTAGCCTTTAATTTTGTTTATTTCCTAATTAAAGAAAAAGAGAAAGAAAAAAAGAATGGATGTTTGAAATCTCTCATCAAACTTATTATTTTCCAAGATAAAAGAAAGAAATAGAGAGATAAATGTAAGATTTTTTTGGACCAACATCAACTCGTTCCTACAAATCTCTCAACCACTATCTTTTAATCCAAACTCAAACTTAAATGAGAGAAAGCACTATAGAACACATTGCTTTTTGGTTTATCTTTTTTTTTTCTTTTTTGTTTTCTTTTACTCTGTATTCATAAATATTGTGAAAGTGGTGCTTAAATAAATACTTCACTGCTATTTGAATGCACAAAATATAGTTTATTTTTAATATACTATTTGCAAAATAAAAAGATAGTATTTTAAAAATAGTTCCTAATGTGTCTCTAAATTTTTTTTAACTTATCAGATTTAAGAATCATGAATTCTTAAGGATCATGAATTCTTAAGGGTGCTGACAATCGACATATATTATTTTTTTTTCTTTGTTACTTTTCAACAATATGTAAATTTTTAAAATAATAATGAATCCCAGTGGAATCATTTTCCAAAATGAAACCGGTAAAGCAAAAAAAGCAATAACTTTAATGATTTTACAAAAAAAAAAGGTGATGTGAGTAATATAATTATGTAAATAACTTAACACCGATATAAATAGTTATTCATAATCACAAAATCAAAATAGAAAAAAAAATTCCTAATGCAAAAAATATAAATAATTTCTAACTTCGTATTTTATTAGTGCTTTATATATATTTAGTTAAAATCTATTACTTATGTAAATTTTCTATTAAACATACAATAGTAAATGCCATTTAATAAAATATTAAATTTATTTATATTATAATGTCTTTCACGAAATATTCAAAATTCTAAAAATTGGTTTTATAATTAAGTTCAAAACACATTAAATAAAAAACTATATTAAGTCAACATATCTCACTATTTATGTAATTACGTGAAACTCTTGTCAATTGAGTCTTGTATTAAATTTTGACATATCCATGTAAAGTATAAAATTAGAACACATCAATTTTTTTCTAATACATAAACAATTTTTGTAAATTACATTTGTAAATAAACAATAATTTGTAGTTTTATGTATATGAATATTTGATATTAGGTCATGACCATTTTAATTTTATTCTATTCTAAATATCAAAATGAAAAATCAAATAGTAAAAAATGAATGTGCGACATAAAAGAAAATGTATCATATCTACGACCATTTTCAATTCTTACTACAATTTTATTCTTACTACAATTTTTTCATAGCATTAAGCTAAAAGTACTAAGCTCAATAAGTTTAGAGACAAAGATACTATATTGATTTCTTTGGTTTCAAAAGAATCCTAAAAAATATCAGCATAATGCTAAATTACATTAATCAAGCGATGATCAAAAACTAACTAATGATAACAATTTGAAATAAGAAAATGACTAAACAAACTAAAAATCTATATTTTAAGTGTTTTTCTTTATCTAACTAACATAAAAGCTAAAGCATGTAAATTTTATACAATATAGTAATAAAATGAAATTGCAAGATATTGAGATTGCAAAATCTTACTTCCGTAATAATCAAATACAATCCATTTTCTATTACTGCGCTTAAAAAAAAGGATTCAGTCTAAAAAAAATCAATTAAAATCATTTAGTTATTTTTGACACTTGTTTTTCAGTTCAGCCTTAGATTCATTTGTGATGGATAACTGCTGCAGGAAAATATAAATGTCATCAAAAAATCTAAGTAATACTACAAACATTTTCAACCTTAATTCATAAATAATCTTTAATCATAAAAATCTTCATGAAGTATTTTACAGAGCATCTTTAATTTGCAGACATTACTTACAACTTATAAAAAATGTTGCTAGCAACTTCCAATAAGTTATACTAATGACTGTTCTTCAAAAAATGTTGATTATCCCAAAAGAGAGATATAAACCAATAACTTATGAAATGATTATGGAGAGTGGCATCCTCATGATTTTTCACATATTAAATTTACAATGAGAACCTACTATGTGACCATATCGTCCACCCTATTTTATTCCCCAGCATTTGCTAGTTTCTTCTTAGTTCTTCTACTGTTCAACATCTTTGGCTTTAGCTTCTTGCTCTAAAGGTTATTTGTTTGAATAACTCAGCATTCATTTTCAAGAACATCTTGCAAACATTTATGGTGCCTCCATAAACTATGCACATAAGCTAATAAGCATAACATAAAACATAGTAGGGAGAGATAACAATTCACCTTATCATCAATCCGAGCTTCTCTCTGAGTGTGAAAAATGTCCATGAAGGGACTTCTCTTGATATACTCAAATACATATTCTACTCTCAGCGAGCAATTAAATTCATACTTGAATCAACTCATGAAACTCTCCAAAAACACACTTTTTCATAAGAATAATCACTATAGTTGGGAATCCAAATTTTTTTCTCCAAACAAAAAATATATTTGGACTCTCACTTTGTTTTTCCTTGGGAATATAAATTTCTTTTATCAAAGAAATCATAAGAACTAAAGTTTCGCTCTTTTGGTTGTTCTAATCTCTTGTCCTATCAACTGACTTTTTGATGGTTATGGACCGTTTGAAAAAGCAAATATCTATAGCTTTAGCATCATCTTCTTGAGTAATTTTATTAAACAAAATGTATGCTAGATATAATTGACTATAGCTATAAACAAAATATATTGATTTCAGTTGTTATACCCAGACGAATTGATCATTTTCATATCAAGAATTAAAGTAATTTCAGTACGAAGTAAAAGTATAAAAGGAGAACACTCCATTGAAAGAAAGAAATTGATTCCACCAAGCTGGCATCACAACAGTAAAATTGAGAACATGAAATGACTACTATTTTAGATACAACTTAAAAAATGTGACTACGTTAACAAATACACTATTAGTGTCATGCATGTATCTATTTAGCTCTTCTTCATCTATGGTATAGTCATGCAAAACCCGATTAGTCCACTCACTTCTGTTTTAGTGATCAAACCACATTTGATTAATTTTTCTTTAAAAAGATTTCCTAAAAATTAGAGCTTTTCCATTATTTGAAATTTAGCTACAGAATATATATTATCTTGAAACTCTATATTTTTTATTATGTATTGTTTAATTATACAAAACCTTAATAATAGATAGATGATTGGATCTAAATTATCAATTGTTGTTATTAGCAAAGCATAATCAGCAATGTTTATCAAGCACACAACCATATTATCCCCCAAGAATGTTATTCGAGAAAAAAAAAACCAGAATATTACTAATTATCTAACTTAACCTAACTAACAATACTTGAATCTAGTAAAATTAGGCCAAATTCTTTGCAAGCTTTCAAAATCAATTTGAAACAAAAACCATAAAGTAATAGAAGTACTTAAAAAAATACAAAAAGCATAGTTAATAGAAGCTCCGCAACAAATGCGCACATAAAACAAAAAGGATTGGAAGCTAAAATGTAACAAAGCAGTTAAGAACTGAAAGGAGTTCTAACAATAGAATAAACAAACTGGAAGCTAATCATTCAACCCTCTTACACCCGATTAACAAATTTCTTAAACTACAACTTGAGGTGTTGCAAGTCTTTCAATTAGAACTCTGCAAGAGTCTTCAAAATTTAGTTTAATAGTTGAACATTTAATATTATTGTGAAATAGTTAAAAAATTTCAAGAACCATCTTTCACATGTCCTCAATGAGCAAATAAACGTTACACAACTAACCTCGAATGGATCACTCTGCAGAATGCCGCTTGATAGGTAAATGGAAAGAAATTTTCCAACATCATCTCCACTATACCCAAATGTCATTTGGGTAAGGTCATCAGTTCCAAATAAAAAGAACTCAGCTTCATCAACAATCTACACAAATGGATAATAAAATTATCCAGTTTAAATAAATAATTAAGAGTATGGGTTCCAATTATTGCGCGGGAGGCACTCCCTTTTCAAGTGACCCGTTACTACACTCCAATCATACGATTCCTAATTAAAAAGCCTGGATTGTTAGAATTAATTAATGATTCAGAGGGTGGGAGGATCAAATCCTTTACAATGAGAGAAGTTATAAGGTATTCATACCTGAAGGGCTCACGTTTTATAATATGCCTATGTTCTATGTTTGGATTCGGTATTTGGTGGAACATAGCTCCTGAGCAATTGCTCTTACGATCGCCTGCTTTGTGCTCCCGGATCTTAGTACTCTTTTGAGGGTAGCTCGGGATACTTTCTTTAATCAAATTTGTAGCATTCACCCTCATGTTACCAACCTATGTAACTATCTATTAAAAAAAAATATAAAATTGATTATAAGCTATACATCTTATTCAATATTATAGATCAATACTTGGAATGAGTTAAAGTCCACCAATACTCAAGTGAATTGCATATATCTTAACCACACCAGCCCATCAAATATAAAGTCTAAGAAAATTCATAGAAATATAAACTGATTTTTTTTAATTAATAGATACTAAAAAATAAATATTAATATTCTGTAGTAGACACAAAATCTTTAGAGTAATAAGCTAGGTTTCAAGAAGCCAGTTTGCATATAAAGCAGAATTTTTTCTCTAAAAAATTTAGTTAAACCAAATCATAACATCAAACATCTACTAAATATGCATCAAGGCCTTTTCCCTTCGAATTCAACTCCAACCAGCAAATATTCCTATTTTACTGGCTCAATGCCTTGAGACCTTTCCTTTGCTCTAGTCCATTTTTTTGAGAAAAAAGAAAAAGTGAATATTGAAGAAGAAAAAAATTCCACAAAAAAAAATCTATCTTTGAGCTTTCATGATAAAAGACTAAATAAACAACTATCAAATACACAAAAATCTTAATAAAACAGAAAATATTATTATACATTAATATGAAATCACTGTGATGCATAATTAGGATTACCTGCATTTCATCAAAAAGATGCACAAAAGGAATATATTTTGTAATAAGTAACATCCAAGTGATTAATATTGCACCAACTACATAAATAAAATTTTAACACAATAGTATAAAATCAACAAAAAGAAGAAACAGCCTAATAAGCATGACATACACAGCTAGCAATAAAATTTCAGTAGAAAAAAAAATAGATACCTTGTACGCACCGGTTGAAAATGATTTGAAATTGCCGGAAAGAGTGATGTCATAGGCAAATCAGCCATACCACCATTAGCTCCTTTGACAACCCAGCCCAATCTTAACCTTCAACCAAAATAGTAGATTAAACTGAATAAAGCTTTAGGTTAGATTGTTAGATACAAATAAGAGCAATAATAACTTTCCCTTCTCTGCAAGACTGTTTCTTCTTCTTCTTTTACTTTTGATTCTCTTTCGGTCACTAAAACAATCACAAAGATTTAGACATGAAATAGATAATTTGATTGAAGAAAGAAAGAGAGAAGAATAGAATCCTCAATAGTTGGGTGTAGAAAAGTTTTGGAATTTGAAATTAGGGGTGCGCAAAATAATCATGTATTGGATATTCTAATTTGAACTAACCTTTGATGAGTCACCAGCCAACTTTCAACTGTCGCCCCCTTCTTCTTCTGCCTTGGCCGATCCGTTTCCCCTTCCACCAAAAGACCTGCACTTGAAGAAGCAGCTAAACTTAGAACCAAACGCTAATCTAAATTAGTGAATTCAGATTATATTAAAAAAGAAAATGGTAATATACATTAATTATAAATTCTGGCCAATTTCAATTATTGATCCAATAAAGCTATAAACCAATATACAAAAGAAGAAAAAAGGGCTCCATGTACTGCTACAGTCAAGATAAAGGCATCCCTGCTGGCTTGCTCAAATATTAGTCAGCACTCTATCACTTGAATTATAGTCATGCAATAGTTATTTTGAAGTGGAAAAGGATCAATCTTTTTTACTCCTTTTGTAATTGAAGAAATGAAAATAAAAATATAGACTAACCTTTGAGTCACTGGCCAACTTCTAACTACTGCCCCTTCTTCTTCTACCTTGACGGAATGTTTTCTCCCTCTGCAAGAAGATCTGCAATTGAAGCAACAACTAAACTCAGAACCCAAACACTGACTAAATTGGTGAATTCAGATTATATTAAAAAATTATATAGTAATATACGTTATAAGTTTGGCCAATTTCAATTACTGATCCAAAAAAGCTATAAACCAATATGAAGAAGAAAAAAGGGGCTCTAGTGAACAACTAACTGCTATGGTCAAGATAAAGGCATCCCCTGTTCTAATATTAATCAGCAATCTATCACTTGAATTATAATCATGCAATAATTATTCTCAAATGAAAAAGGCTAAATCTTTTCTTCTACTCTTGCAATTGAAGAAAATGAAAATAAAAATTATCAAGTGAATTATTAGAATTAGAAAATCTATGATACTTATGGAAGCTATTTTCGTCAGAGTTCAAATGAAAGGAACCATCCAGTTGCAAACTCTTCTAACATTTGCCTTCAAATTGTGAGTTAATTAGGATAAAGAACATCACTTTTATCACAACATATATACTTGTTCACCTTCATTTTCAATTGGTGTAATAACCAGTCTAATTTATATAAATCATAATGAATAGATCTCTACTTTCTACATTAAAAGAGAAAATAAAATAAAAAAATCACATTTTACTCTCACCAATTACACACATAAGAATTAATTGATTTACACATGCATAACAGAATCAAATAAGTATATATAAGCCTACTACATTCTTTCCATGTTTCAAAACTAAAACCAAGCATCATTGATTCCTTAAACATTCAGAATGGTGCTACTTGAAATGAATATTACACAGAAAATTGGAAATGTGCAAGAACATACAAGTTTTTAAGAGAGAAAACTATTACCTTAATTCTTAAATAAATAAATAAAACCTTCCATTCAAGTTTTGTAAATATAAATATTGTGTTGTAGCTAATTTTATATAACTTCTATTAAGTTAAATGGAGAGTTAATTAAATTTTTAATGATGATAAAAATACAATAACAACACAATAACTAAAATAAAATAGGAATAAATATCAAAAAACTAAAGTAGGCAAAATATGAAGTGAATCAGCATAATCAATTCTAATAAAGACAGTTCTAAATAAATAATAATGGCATAAAGACTATTTCTAAGAATGGATAAGCAGTAAGATTATTTTCTATTCCTCACAAAGGTAGTCTTGCAACTTTAAAGCATTTGTATGAGAGAAATGACACAAAAGTCATGTCAAATTGCATAACACACAACAGAGTATTTTTAACTAATACCAATTGGAGATATAAGCATTTATATAAGCTTTTAAAATGACATAGAGGAAAAATTTCACAAAAACTCACCTGAGCATAGCTTCCTTGGAATTGAGGCATGATGAACACCATTAAAAAACGGTCAAACAAATCATCCAAGCCATAGCCATTAGTTTATTAACTGAATAAGTTCAAAAGAGCATGATAATTTTTAATAATAACAACATATAGTAACTTACAAAAGGAATTTGGATATAGTCGAATAATAGAAAGATAGTTACATATCATTGCCAAATCTCATAAATTGGTTTGAAACGTTAATAGACACTTCAAATTCAACTGACCACACGTTAATAAAATAGGGTTACCTCTTAATTCCAATGAACTAAGACAAAAAATGTTTCCAAATGAAGTAACCAAGTGATGAAATTGACACAAAACCAATTCATAATCATTGTTAGCCAAGAAATTAGGAAGAGTTCAATCCAATAAACACCCATCCCATCAAAAGTTGTATACAATTAAATCTTAAGAAGGGTCAACTTTAGAGGTGTACATATATACTTATATATAAAATTCACAACAATAGTGCTTATCATACAAATGAAATCCGGTTAGTAAGTTAAAACACACAATTTTAATTAGAAGGTTAAAATAAGGGCAAAAATCTAAATCAGACTGAATTCCTTTCGGTGCAAAAAATCAGAAAAAGAAAAATGTTCATGATACTTATAAAATTAATATAGACCTCATATATTAATAACAATTTTCAATATTTACCCATACAGAAACAAAAAAGAAAAAGAAAAAAATTATTCAATCAAGAAATAAAGAAATAAACAAAAGAGAGTAAGACCTACAAAAAATAACAAAAAAATATATGTACCATTACAGAGTTCAAGAGTCATGAAATGACACGTCAATTCTACATTTGATAACTATAGAAGCATTGCTAAGGGGAGAAAAGGCAAAACTGACATTTTAAACTCAACTTCTATCCAACTCCAATTCTTGGCATAAGGCCGCAAGCCTAAGATAGAAAAGGCAATCCCACCGTGGCAGCAAAATCTATCTAAATCGGTTCTTGCTAGACCGGATCGATGCTCAAGTCTAAAAATATGTTAAAGTGGTATCGCCAACGAAGAAAAAGAAAAAAAATGTTAACAATTGAGGCTTCTTACCTAGCAAACAAAATAAAATTCATCTCTGGGCTATTTATCACCTTTGCTGAGCGAGAAAAGCCACTGAAACATTTGATATGTATTGCCAGAGCCCGGCTCCTGATTCAGATTACAGACTGTATCATAGTCATGCTTTTGATGAGGTGCAACTATTCTTTCCTGCGAACAGAAAGATCATGAAAATCAAATCCATAGACTGACTATTCTGAATTAATATTGCATATCAAACTTCTTACACATTAGACAGTGGAATTGTACCAATACTTTGAAGATCTCAAATGAACAGAAATTAGAACCATCACAACTATATGTACAATAGCATTAGAAAGAAGAAAGAGAACATATTACTGATGGATAATAGCATAATAGGATTTTAAGTGTTTATGATATCATAATCCAAATTTATAAAAAAAATTATATATGAGAGAGCAAGATTTATCTAATACATTATCAAATAAACAAATTAATATGAGAGAAAGAAATTAGAAAAATCAGAGTTCAAGAGTATTTAAAACAAACTCTAATACAACATTCATTTTTGAGGATCCACTATGAAAAAGAAATAAATTATATGTAAATAAAAATTGAAACCTTTATCAAAACTCTAAAAACATGAAACTCAAGAACCAATCAAAACCAAAGCTTTTATAATAAAAATAAAAATAAAAATAAAAACTGAGACCTTTGCTTTTGATAGCAACCTCATGGTCTTTGAAAGTCCTTTTTTTTACCATTGGCAGAACAAGTGTACTTAAAATGACCACTTTTCACTTCTCAATATTCATAGTGAACCAAAAATTACTTTGAAAATCTAAATGCTACTAATAATAGTAAAAGCTTATACCAAAGAGAAATTGGGTAGAAATAAAAAATAAAATTTAAGAGAAATACAAAAGTGTAAGGGAAGAACAAAAATAAATAAATAAATAAATAAAAGTGAGGCAAAGTATGATGTAAAAATCCTAAAGTATCATATCACAATGAAAAAAGAAATTACACCAAGATATTAAGAAAAATTTTTTTAACCCTATATAAAAGAGATAATTTTCTCATAATAGTGTTTATTTAACTCGTTTTGTGCACTTTAATGAACTTTCTTATTCTCAAATTAATTCTGAATTTTTCATTGAACAAAAGAAAAATATCAGAAAAAGAAACATTGAAATTCAACTAATTGAACTTCAAGTTCTTGAAAAATTAAAAATCATTAGATACATGTAGGAAAGATGTAGTACCTTTGACACTACTCATTCTCTTCAACTAATTGAACTTCAAGTTTCTTCAAAATTCTAGAATTAAGACTATCCTGAGAATTAAAATTAAAATCTAACTAAAACAAATATTAAAACAAACTTTATAAGAGATCAATTGAGACCAACCCACACTAATTCAAAATCAACTAATCACTTTTTTTCTCATCGATAATTTTCTTTTCAACCCCATTCTCAATTGATCTTTTATACATCTTCATCTACCAACAGATTACAGTATAAAAATTAGTAAATTAGCATTTATTTGAAACAAAATCAAGCAAATCATAGAAAACACGATGATGATACCAATACTGTTCTGAGGGGTCGTTCGAGACAGAAAACTTCGATGGAAGTCGAACATCTTGATGCACAATGTACCCAAATGGAGAAAACTGGGATAATCCAAGAAAGGATCCAGAAACACGAACTGGATGGGGATAAAGAAAACTGGGTTGAAGATCAGGATTTCAGAGTGACACCAACACCATGCAGAGAGAAACCGAGAAAAAGGACAGAAAGACAAGTCACACGGTGGAGATGGAAGAATCGGGATCACAACACCCACAGAGAAGATCGAGGCAGGAAGGCGAGAGTGGCAACAGCTAGCAAAAGGAGAAACCATAATCAAATTAATAGAAAATTCCAAAGAATGAAGTGAAAACCCCAAAAATTTATAACAGCTAGCAACAAAGGAGAAACCCAAATCACATGCAACAAACAATTTAACAGCTAGCAAAAAGGAGAAACCATAATCAAATTAACATCAAAAAGAAAATGAAGAAGATGAACCCAAATCATAAATCATAATCAAATTAACAGCAACTTTCAAAGAATGAAGTGAAGAACATGAACCCAGAAACCCACCAAAATAGATACACAATTTGCAAAATAGCAGATCCACAAACCCTAGACATTAAAACCTACAATAACTGTGTAAGACAGGATACACAATGAAGGAAAAGAAGAAGAATGAAGAGGAAAACAGGTTTGGAACTAAAGGGCCCAGAAGAATGTAGCTGATTTATTGATTGGAGAGCTTCAATTTGAGAGTCTATGGCAAAATCCCTAACCTTCGATGAACGGCGGGGAAGCAGAGTCCCGAAAAATAGAGCCTGTAGACAACGTATCGTAGGACGGAGGAAAGAAAATTAGGAGAAGGAGGCAAGGGATCTAGGGTTCGAATTGATCATTACCTGTTAAATCAAATTCGTGAAAAAAGAGAGCTTGCGTGCGTGAATGGAGAAGAGATAGCTGATCGGCGGAAACAGAGGGAAGCACATGCTCGTTGAGGTGGGGTTGCCACGCTGAAGGAGAGGTGCCACCTGGGATAGGAGCCGGCCTAGAACGCGGGGAGGTCTCCAGCTCGGAAATGAAACCACGGCTATCTAGTGTATAATGATATATAATTTGATTTATGAAGTATGGATATTATATATTTTATAATAAATTTTTATTTTTAAATTATTTAATCAACTAAATTCAATTAAATTGTTATAATTTAATTCAACTTTATGCGTCATTATTTTTTATAACCTTTTTACTTAATGTACTATATATATAACTATTTTTTTTATGCAGATTTTTTTTTTTCTAGAATTTTTTACATTTTTTTATTCTCTTTCTTCTCTGCACTCTTTTCTTTTTTTATGTTCTCTTCGTTTACGATCAATGTTCTTTGAGTTATTATTTTTCAAATGAATCAAATAGAAGAGATTTGGCTCGAATTTCATTAATATACTTCATTAGTAATTGATGTTGGTGTAGTTACTTTGTTTACAAGTTGAATAATTTTGTTTTTCTTTGTAAAAATTAGTGTTCATAGTTGAAAATTTGAATTTAAATGGAATGTTAGAAATTTGAATTATTTTTTCGATTAATCTATTTATGTTACGTTTAATGGTAGTTTTAATGCATTTTGAAACACAATTTAGTGTAATATAGACTTATTTTTGATGCCGTACTTATAGTTTTCGGTGTATTTTGTATCCATTTGTCCCAAAAGTTGCACTGAAATTCAAATTTAAAATGATGACGACACACAAACAAACTCAATTTAAAATAAGCACAACCAAAAGTTCACCTTATTTAAATCTAAAATGCACCAAAATTATTTAATGATAACTCAAAACTCCTCCTCTTCCTCTTCCTTCTTCTTCATCATCATCATCTTCTTGTTTTCTTGTTCATTTTTTTTCTTATTTTACCATCTCATTTACTCTGTTAATAAGAATACAAATAAGAAAAAATAAAAAAAGATGCATAATGATGTAAAATTACTAGGAAGAGAATGAGAAAAAAAATACAGCAACAACAATAAAAGAGTGACGATGAGAAAGAAACACGCGAAGAAGAAGAAGGAAGAGGAATGCGAAAAAGAAGGAGGAGGAGGAGGATGAGGAACGCGAGAACCGTTTCACGTAGTTGGAGCGTGTATTCATGCTCTACTAATGTACAGCATCACTATATATTTTATTCATATTAAAATATTTCACGTAGTTGGACTTAAACCAACTTTTGATTAGATTTGGTTACTAAAAAGACTTTGATGTACAGCATAACTATATATTTTATTCATATTAAAATATAAAATATTTTTAAATAAATTATAATAATATTTTATTTATATTAAAATATATTATCTATTTTAATTATTTTTAATTATATAAAAAATTTAAAATAGTTTTTTACATTCATAAATAATAATATATAATATTTCTAAATTTATTTTAAGAATATAAGTTAATAATAAAGTTGGACATAATTAATATATGATAATATTTAAAAATATACAAGTGTATCTGATATGACCAGTAAACATCAGTTACGAGTTATAGTTCGGAAGTGCATAATTCTCGGTCATAACCGATGACTTATAATAATTAGCATTGATCTCTATTCAATAACGTCGAATATGCAGTTACTTTTCCTCTTAGGCGTTACAAGTCGGACAAAACGGCTAACCTCACCCAACCAAGTATAAAGCGGAATGAGGAAACAGTAAAAGGTACGCAACTTATTTCAAATAGTAATTCCCATCAATTTATACTTCTATTGACTTGAGCGTCGGAGTGCCTTTGCAGGTACCCACCTCCACTGTTCCTCCATTGCCGACGTATACAACGTTCCAGTTTAAAGAGTGCCGATCTCCATCAAAAGGACGAGATATACCTCGAATTAATCAGGCAAGAACATTTGGCGCCCACTGTGGGGCCCGAAAAGCTTAAGATACCGTCTGTTAAAGGTCCCAAATCACCCTCACATTCGCACATGGCTGACGTTCCTCCTCCTACCTCATCCGAACTTCTGAGAATGGTGACTGAGCTTCAACAAGCAAACCAACGGATGGCGGAGGAGAATCAAAGGATGCAAAATCAAATCGCGCAACTGATTAATGCCCGAATAGAGCACAATAATGATCATCATGAGCGACAAGAAAATGACGAGCGTCAGTCGAACCCAACTCATGTCTCGGAGACACCTCAGAGTAACGAGGAAGGAGGCCTCCACAATGAGGAAGGTCAACCCGAGGCTGAAGAAGATGAACACGACACCTCTGCTGGCCCATTCACGGCCGACATAATGAATTTCCAACTGCCTAGGCAGTTTACCTTGCCGACGACTTTAACCCCATACGACGGGCTAGGAGACCCAAAGCAACACATTAAAAAATTTCGATCTATTATGATCGTTAATGGTGCATCCGACCCTATTTTATGTCGTTGTTTTCCTTCATTTTTAGATGGTCCTGCACTTGACTGATTTTACTTTTTGTCTGCAGATTCCATATCGTCCTTCCAGGAGTTAGCGAAGCAGTTCGAGGATTATTTTGCGGCATCAACAATATATTTGCATGATTCTGACTATTTGACGACCATCAAGCAAGGTCCACAGGAGAGCCTGAAAGATTACATTACCTGTTTCACAAAGGTTGCCATGAGGATCCCCGATCTCCATCCGGAAGTTCATCTCCATGCCATTAAAAACGGCCTTTGCCCAGGTAAATTTCAGGAAACAATCGTCGTCACCAAGCCCAAAATTTTGGCCGAGTTTCGTGAAAAGGCCAAGGGACAGATTGACGTTGAGGAGCTCCGACAAGCACGAAAAGCAGAAAGGTTGGTTACAAGCAAAGACGATGATAAACCTCAGGATAGCAAGAAAACATTTAAGCCGGTACCCCGTTATGAGTCATATACTCAATTCAATACAAAGATGGATGACATTATCAAGAAGATACTCAATTATAAGCTAATCAAACCTCCTCGCAAAGCTGGCAACTACCCAGAGTCAAAGAACATTGACAAATTAAAGTATTGCACCTTTCATCAGAAACACGGACATACAACTGACGAATGTGTGATTGCTAAGGACCTCCTCGAACGACTAGCAAGGCAAGGCCACCTTGACAACTTTATTGCAGGACATATGCAGAAGAACACTATGCCCGCCCCTGATGCATCAACACCAGGAACGTCCTCAAAAGGGAAAGAAAAAGCTCCAGCTCAACCTAGAGGAGTAATAAACTGTATCTCGGGAGGTTACGCCGGAGGCGGACACACAAGCTCGGCCTGAAAACGCACTTACAGGGCCATGTTGGCAATAACAGACGCCCCCAACAATCCTCAGCCAGTGACGAATGTTCCGGAAATGACCTTCCAATCAGATGACTTTAACGGTGCTGATACCAATCTAGACGACCCTGTTGTCATCTCCGTTCAGTTAGGAGATTTGATAGTCCGAAAGGTCTTACTTGACCCGGGAAGCAGTGCCGATGTGTTATTTTTCACCACCTTTGAAAAGATGAAACTGAGCAACAATATTCTACAACCATATCTTGGAGGCTTAGTTGGATTTTCAGGAGAACGAGTTCCGGTAATGGGTTCAGTGTGGTTACAAACCACACTCGGTGAGCAACCACTATATAAGACGCAATATATTCAATATCTTGTCGTCGATTGTTTTAGCCCTTATAACCTTATATTGGGACGACCTTTTTTAAATATATTTGCTGCAATTGTGTCCACAGTTCACCTTTGTGTCAAGTTTCCTATGAAGGACAATGTTGTAGCTACGATTCACGGTGACCTTCATGAGGCTCGACAGTGCTATAACACAAGCTTGAAGCCTATCAAAAAGAGCAGCCCAACACAGGTCAACTCCATAACATCAGAGCATATACTACTAGGCGAACTTGATCATCGAGCTGATTTGAAAGATCGGCCCATGCCAAATGAAAAATTGACAAAGGTCACTTTAGCTAACGACCCAATGAAATTCACTTTTGTGGGAACTTCAATGAGTACTGAGGACAGAGAAAGGCTTGTAAGCTTTATACGGCAGAATGCCGACTTATTTGCATGGACCTCTGCTGATATGCCAGGAATCAACACGTCTGTTATAACACACAAATTGGAGATCAATCCGGCAGCCCGACCAATCTCCCAGAAAAAGAGAAACCTCGAAATTGAGAAACGACAAGCATCCATAGCCGAGGTTAAAAAGCTCATCGACGCCAATTTTATCAGAGAAATCAGGTTCACAACGTGGCTAGTCAATGTCGTTATGGTAAGAAAAAGTAATGGTAAGTGGCGCATGTGCGTCGATTTTACAGACTTAAATAAGGCATGTCCTAAGGATGCTTACCCTTTACCATGCATTGATACTTTAGTTGATAACTCTTGTGGTTACGGTACTTTAAGTTTCATGGACGCATACTTTGGTTATAACCAGATTCTCATGCATCCATCAGACCAAGAAAAAATGGCTTTCATAACTGAGAATGGTAATTACTGCTATAATGTTATGCCTTTTGGTTTAAAGAACGCAGGAGCAACGTACCAACGACTGATGAATAAGGTCTTCGAGCAGCAAATAGGACGGAAAATAGAGGTTTACATTGACGACATGGTCGCCAAAACCAAGCTTAGCGACTCCCATATCCAAGACCTGGCCGAAATCTTCAGACAGATCCGACGATTCAACATGCGGTTAAATCCTGAAAAGTGCGCCTTCGGGGTTCAGGGAGGAAAGTTCCTCGGATTCATCTTCACTAGCCGAGGTATTGAAGCAAATCCAGAGAAATGCCAAGTAATACTTGACATGCAAACTCCAGCGACAATAAAGAAGGTTCAACGGCTAACAGGACGATTAGCTGCTTTATCAAGATTTTTACCATGTTTAGCACCTAAATCCTCAAACTTTTTTCAATGTTTAAAAAAGAACACAAAACATTTTGAATGGAACAAAAACTGTGAAACGGCTTTTATAAGTTTAAAAGAATTTCTTTCAAAACCCCCTGTTTTGCAAAAGCCAAAGCTCGGTGAGCCGTTATATATATATATATATATATATATATATATATATATATATATATATATATATATATATATATATATATATATATATTTGTCTATAACTGATGTCGCAATTAGTTCCGCCCTTGTAACAGAAACAGATAAACTCCAACAGCCAGTCTATTTTGTGAGTAAATCATTGCAAAGCGCCGAGCTTCGCTACCCGAAGTTGGAAAAGCTCGCCTTGGCTCTAGTTTTCTCGTCAAGACGTTTGCGACCCTATTTTCAGAGTCACACGATCATTGTTAGAACTGGACAACCTCTTCGGCAGGTTCTCTCGAAACCTGAGCTAGCAGGGAGACTTATCAAATGGACCATTGAGCTTTCAGAATTTGATATTCAATATCAGCCAAGAGGATCTATCAAGTCTCAATACTTGGTCGACTTCGTCGCTGAGCTCACAGAACCATGTTCGGACGCGTCAAGCTCAGAATGGACCTTGTTTGTTGATGGAGCTTCAAACCCTCAGGGGTCTGGCACAGGGGTGTTATTGGAAAGCCCGAAAAGAATAACCTTGGAACATTCTCTACGCTTCTCCTTCAAAGCGGGCAATAATCAGGCGGAATACGAAGCCCTTATTGCTGGGCTCAAGTTAGCCACTGATTTATATATTACCAATTTAAAAGTCTATTGTGATTCATTATTAGTTGTTCAGCAAGTAAATCAAAGCTTCCAAACAAAAGATCCGATTTTATTGAAATATCTAGATATTGTTCAGCAATTGATAAACAATTTTTCAAAAATTGAAGTTTGCCATATTTCTAGAGACCAGAATAACAGGGAGGATATTTTATCAAAATTAGCAACTACACAATCACATACAGCAACACTTTTACAATCGATTTTAGATAAACCAAGCATTCATATAGCTAACATTTCAAATATTTCAAATAATCATAGTTGGCAGCAGCCTTATATCGAATACCTCCGAGATGGTTCTATCCCAAGGGACGTCTCAGACCAGAAAAAATTTCGGAGGCATGCCTCCTTCTTTACGTTAATGAATAACATATTGTATAGGCGGAGATACTCCCGACCACTTTTGAAATGCTTAGACAGGCCAGATGCCGATCTTGCACTAGCCGAAGCTCACGAGGGCATCTGCGGCAAACATTCCGGAGCAAGAAGCCTGGCACAAAAAGTACTCCGCGCTGGCTTTTACTGGCCGACATTGTGGGAGGACAGCAAGCAAAAGGTCAAAACATTCGACCACTGTCAGAAGCATGCTCTGATCATTAACATACCGGCCGAGCATCTCCACCATTCAACAATAAGTTGGCCTTTTAACCAGTGAGGAATTGATATCCTCGGGTCGTTCCCTACTGCCCCAAAACAGGTGAAATATCTGGTTGTTGCAATTGATTATTTCTCTAAGTCGATTGAGGCACAAACCCTAGGAAAAATCACATCGTCACAAATGATATCCTTTGTTTGGAAAAACATCATCTGCCGTTTTGGTATACCTCATCATATTGTTACTGACAATGGTCGACAGTTTACCGACCATAAATTCAAAGATTTTTTACAGAATTTAAAAATACAGCAACATTTCTCGTCTGTGGAGCACCCACAATCTAATGGATTAGCCGAAGCAGCAAATAAGGTCCTCTTTCAAGCCTTAAAGAAAAAGCTCGACACCACGAAGGGGCTCTGGGCTGAACTTGTCCCCGAAGTGCTATGGGCATACAATACTACAACACATTCAACAACTAAGGAGACACTCTTTCGATTAGTATATGGATCTGAAGCAATGATTCCCATTGAAATATCCCACAATTCAATACGGACGCAAGCTAAGCACCATGATCAAGCTCGGCAGGCAGAGCTCGACTTAATCAAAGAGGTACGAGACACAGCGGCAATTCGGCACCGAGCATTACAACAACAGCTCGGTCGACGATATGAAAAGAAGATATTTCCAAGATCATTCAAGGTCGGTGATTTAGTCTTGAGGAAAACTGAACAGGCCTGCCGACCTCCTTCCCATGGAAAACTCGCAGCAAACTGGGATGGTCCATATCGAGTATATGATGTCCTTGGCAGAGTAGCATACAAGTTAGAACAACTAGACGGCACTAAAATCCCCAGCACTTGGAATATCAAATCTTTAAAGCAATATTTTAGTTAATGTAGCATGCTAGCACTCTTTTTCCTACCTTGAGATTTTTTCCACGAAAGAGGGTTTTACTCATGGAGGTTTTAACGAGGCTAGATTACCTAGTATGAGTTGTACAGGTACTACTTTTAATAAATTCTAATTACTCTCTTAAAATCTCTCTGGAATATAGTACACTTTTCTTTCTGCCCCATCTATTTTACACAAATCGTATGTCAGACTCACTGATCAAAGTAAAGTCACATTCTTCAGACAAAAATGCGCAAACATACGCGAAATTATGCTTAAAACAGAAGCATACAATCATTATTCCCTTCCGAGGGTATCAAAGCTCAGAACCTAATTCAGCAGACATTCCATAAACACATATATTCCAAACAAAACGGACAAGAGTTGATTGCCAATTCTTAAACAGCACAATCATACATCAAAATTCAAAAGAAAGCGTAAAGGCTTCCCCATCGTTAACCAATACACTACATTGATAAAAACCTAATCAGCCAAATTGTCACCATTTTCCTCAGCAATTTCTTCATCATCCACAAGTTCATCATCTCGAATTACCTTACTAGGATCCATAGATGAGAATTTCCCATCAGGAACAAGGAACTTGGCTTGCTTAACAGCTCGCTCAAATCCTTCTGCAAAAGCATCCAAAATATCCCCATTTTTGCTACTTTCCATCTCCTTCATTTTTGCCGACAACTCAATAACCTGGTTACTCATACCAGTAAGTTCGTTTACTTTCTTGGCCAGCAAGTCCGCATATTCAACCCGAGCTTCCTTTTCTTTTTTTAGCTCCTCCTCAACGTCCGACAGTTTTTTCTTCAATTCAGCAATAACTTTTTCTTTCAAACCTAACTGTCCCTTTAAAACAGTAATTTCAGAAGTTTCTTGCAATGCCTTTCGGTGCTTTTTCTCTTGACTACGGCCAATGCTGGCCAACCGGAACCCTAGTACCTACAAGTTCAAAAACAAACAAACAATGACAAAAAATATATATATATAAAAAAAAGAGATCTGACCTGTAGAAACTGGTCGATCCCTATATCTCCAACTTCATCTACTCGAGCTATATTAGCCACGAATTGTACAACTTCATCAGCAACTAGGTTAAAAGGGAACTTCCGACTCCAAACGGAGGATCCCTCCTCTTCATTCTCAAAACAATGCAATTTCTCTTATCTAGGCAAATCTTCAAGCAGGGACACGTCACCTTTGCTCTGTTCAGCATCCAGAACTATGGTATCTGATTTCCTCTTCTTAAATACAATCCCTTTCTTCTTTGGTGCGGGCTGATTAACCTCCGCTTTGCCATCACCCTTGTTCGGATTAGAAGAAGAACCCTCAAAATTCTTGGTTTTGAAACGGGACCTCAAAGTTGAGGCTGAGACTCCGGGATACTTGCCAGCTGTAAAGTTCACCAAAAAGAAATCATCAGATCAAATATCAGATGAAGATAAGAAATCAGATACTGATATTTTAGTTTTCTCACCAAAATAATCCAATACTGCCGCCCTATTTTCTTCCCAAGGAAGCAAATCAGACACTGATATTAAACCCCCTTTGTCTACCATCTCAACCAAAAACGAAATGATACATTCATTTCGGCGAGTAATAAACTCGGGTCCCAGTATGTGCTGTGGTTGGCAACACCAATATAGTGGAAATTTTTCTCCGAGATTTTCATCCAAATAGAACGGAAATTCCTCATCCACTAATTTCACTTTTAAAAACATTTCTTTAAAATTCTTAAAGGATGATCGGTACAGTTTGAAAATCGAAAACCCTGGAGCTATTCAAATTTACTCACAAACCTTTCCAAACCCCTTTTGCCTGAAACAAGGAAAAGAATAGTTCCAGATCAACTTTAATTTCAAAAATTTCCATTAAAACCTGAAAGCTTTTGATGAATGCCCAACTATTAGGGTGGATTTAGGAAGGTGCGCAGTTCATTTATTTCATTACATCACATTCGAAATTAGAAAAAGGAAGTCTAACGCGTAGTTCTTCCATAACACAGCTATACATGAAAAAAATTTCAAAGTCTTTTATTCTATGAAAAATACAGTCAGCCCGATTGCATGGCAACAGTTCCAGGTGAAACCCAGGCTTCACTATCCTAGCCAGATTAACTCTGCCAACACTATCTCTATCAGAAAAAAGTGATGCCCGAATATGGATGTCACCATCGACCCATTCATAAGAATCGTTGTCTTCAATTTTAGGTAGGGCTTTCTTCTTCTTATGACTCATCTTGTGACCAAAACAGGAAAGCAATTTACGATGGTAAAAGATGAAGAAAAATTACTAACCTCTGGTTGTTATTCTTCCTTAAAAGCCTCTGAAAGTGACTCCCAAGTTACCCCACCAAGTGAATACCACACCCACAATCCACTCCACTCTTTAGTTAAACTGTTCAGTTCCATTATTGCATCTTGGCCATTAAAGAAAAACGCACCTTCAATGGTTAGTAACCCACGTTGGAAATCGCACACACTTATTAAAATAATAAATGCAACACACGGTAAACGATGTGGAACCATAAACTCAATTTTGTCTCACATTTGAGAGCCTTTTCATTTACCAGGAGAATTCAAATGAGCCACGTTGACTTAGGGGCTCCACATACCGAGCTATAACTCGTGTAAACTTGAAAGCTCAACCTGTCTCCTTTAAGTCATGCCAAGTTTGGGAGCTATGATATGACCAGTAAACATCAGTTACGAGTTATAGTTCGAAAGTGCATAATCCTCGGTCATAACCGCTGATTTATAGTAATTAGCATTGATCTCTATTCAATAACGTCGGATATGCAGTTACTTTTCCTCTTAGGCGTTACAAGTCGGATAAAACGGCTAACCTCACCTAACAAAGTATAAAGCGGAATGAGGAAACAGTAAAAGGTACGCAACTTATTCCGAATAGTAATTCCCATCAATTTATATTTCTATTGACTTGAACGTCGGAGTGCCTTTGCAGGTACCCACCTCCACTGTTCCTCCATTGCCGACGTATACAACGTTCCAGTTTGAAGAGTGTCGATCTCCATCAAAAGCACGAGATATACCTCGGATTAATCAGGCAAGAACAGTTTCTAAAAAAGTATTTTATATTTTTATTAAAATACAGTTGAAGAGAAAAAACACTTATTTGATTTCAATCTCGTCCTCCTTCTACCGTCCCTCTTAGCTGTTAGCAGTCTAACATCTATTGCAAAGGCATCTACAATCAAGAATTTTTTGAAATAAAAGAAAATTATTTTCACAGAATAATTATTTTGCAATTATATTCTAGAATTTATTTTTTTTGTGAGATTCCGGCAAATTTTATAAAATTTATAAAGTCTATCGTTCTTTCAAAATATACAGAAGTACACAAGAATACATAAAAGTAAGTCGTATTTAATAACGTAGAATTTTTGTATTTTTACATTAATTTTTTTTAAAATATGTATTTTTAAAAATTTATAAAAAAATTATATGTTCAAATTATTATTTGTTCAATTATATATGACACATGCATATATACAACAATAATGTAATAAGAATAATGTTCTCCAATAAAAAAAACTTTAAAGTTGGCCAGAAACAATAAAGTTCGCCATAGCTATGATGAATTTGCCCCTACCAAAAAAAAAATAAAAAAATATAATCCAAAAATAATTTTAAATAATTTTTTTATTTTATTTCAAAAGAATTCCTCTACAAATTATGATACAATTTTATTTTTTATGTTATAAATCCAAATCTATTTTCTCGGCCAAAAACCTTGAACAGACCAACATCACAGATTCCCACTAAATTCCAAGCACACGCGTCCATCATAATAGTTATTCCCTGTCACGCACATGACACAACGTTATTAGTATTAGCACCACATACCCATGTTCGATATGATGAAGTGAACCTCATCTATCCACTCTCATCCACCAGCTTCTTCAATCATATCCTCACTTTTTGCCAGCAAATAAAAATTTAAAACCTGCTAGGTGTTAAAGGTTTTTAATCACACTGGTAAAATCAATCAGTTTGATTATTAATCACACTTTGATTCCAAGATAAGTAAGTAAGTAATTCTAGCAAAAATTAGTACTTAGGTCTTGGAATTTTGACCAATAACTACTACTCCATTATGTTTTTGTCATACATGTTTTGTTTCAAATCATTGTCGTTTGTCTGCTCAAAATTGACTAATCACACCGTATATAGACCATTACCTAATATTTTGGTCAAAATTATTTGTGTATTCAAACATTTAAATTGATAGAATCATGCATGTATCTAAGTTTAGTTATTATCAAAGAAGATTTTGCTAAAGAAAGGTTGGAACCAAAAATTGCTCCTAATTATTTGGAAAAGATCAACTGAAAAAAAAATATATTCAGAAAAGATTTAGCAACTGTAGTTGAACATAAATTCCATATTCCAAGCTTAAATAAATGGTCAGAAGTAAACTATTAAATTATAAGTTCAAATAAGAAATACATAAAATTTAAACTCAGTTAGTAACAATCCATAGAATATCAAGTAGAGAATTGAATTAGATCAGCCAATTCAATTGCAAGTGAATTGATCAATGGTAAATCGGTTTAATAATTGGAATATATCTTTTTATATAGAAAATCACTTCAAATATAAAATGAAAATATATTATTATATTTCGTACATAAATATATTATTTTATTATACTTTATCATTAATGAAACCTTTAATATCTTTTTTGATAAATAACGGGGATAAATGCCCCAAAAAGAAACGACTGAATTGAAATTATTCTAGGAAGAGCAGTACTAACAAAATCAGCTAGGAAACAAAGAAAAATAAACTTGATATCCGTGTTAGAAACTATGTTTAAGAAAGACTAACTTGTGATGAAGAGATCACCTATTCGGCTATTCAGGCTCGAACAACGTCTCTTTAGTTGTGCTTCTAATTCCATCTCTGATTTTTTCAGAATTTTTATATTAAGTTAACCAATCTGGCATTGCAAATTTTTAAATTGCTCTTTTGTTAGGAACAAATAACTAAAAAAAATTCTTAAAATAAAGCGAGTTAAATAAAAAAATTTAAAAAATACATAGAACAAAGCAAGAAATTATAATAAATTCAAATAAGAAATATATATTAAAACATTAAATAAATTCAAATAAGATTATTACTTTTTAACTAGAACTATCCTAAAAAGAATAATATTAAAAAATTAATATTTTGAGTTAATATTAAATTTTTTAAAAATTATTTTATTTATTTTAAATTTTAAATTAAAATTCTTAATTATAAATTTAAATTTTAAAATTAATTGATATTAACTAACTTAAAAATTTGTTGATTTCTCTTTCAAGGATAATTCTTTCCCCAAATAAAATAAGATTTAAAAAACAGAAAATACATGTAACGAATTGAAAAAAAGAAAGAAACAAAATTTAAATAAAACCCAAAACGAAAAAAACAATTCTAGGAATATTCTCAAGCTAAGTCTCAAGTCTCAACCTAGCCATCCATCTCCATGAACAAGATTGAGACTATAAATAAGCCAACCACACACTCTCTCTCTCTCTCTCGTTCTCTCTCCCAAACACACTGTATCAGCAAAGAATACACAGAGAAAAAGAAGAATCAGACAACACAAGAAAAAAGGATCTGAAATGCCAAGGACACCGTTCTCGGACTCCGATGAGCTCCGTACACCGCTGGTGGCGACGGCAGCGAAGGAGGCGGAGACGGAGAAACTCTGTATCGATGAAATGCTTCGAAAGTACTGCGGCGAGTTCGGAAAGTGGCAGTTGAGACACTTCATCTTCACAAGTCTCGCATGGGCACTGGAGGCATTCCACACCATGGTCATGATATTTGCCGACCGTGAGCCGGAGTGGCGATGCACCGCCGCCACCTCCGCCACCTGCGGAATGGCTGGGAGTACCTGCGAGATCCGGCCGGACGACTGGGAATGGGTTGGTGGACGCGGCGGCGCCACCGTATCGGAATGGGGACTTATTTGCGGCGACAAATTTAAAGTTGGGCTCGTCCAATCCTTATTCTTTGCCGGATGTATGATTGGTTAGTTATTTTCACTTTCACTTTTTTTTTTTCGTAATTCATGGTTCTGGTAAGATCCTTTTAACTGTTATTTTCTAGATTCATCATTCAAAATTTTTAAAAAACACATTAAATATAAATACGTATATATTTTTCAATTTTATAATCTCATAAAAACATAAATGATGCGATAATATATGTACAATTAAGTTTGTTATATAATAATATATAAAAAATAATAATTTAGTTTCTAACTTTTTGATAAGTATCTGAATAATTATTTGTTAAAATTTCAATTTAAAATTTTAAATCATAGTAATTTAATGAAACAGTAATATGAACTGAATGTATCAGTATAAATTATTAAAGATAAAATAAAATTCGCTGCAGTTGGGTAGAAACAAATTAATGAGGGAGCGATGAGAGTTACTGTCGTTAGGAAGTATAGCTCTTCGCCTCTTCGTATGTAGCAGGTCTATTATTATTATTAGGATATTGGATTTTGCCATCGTATACCTTAAAGATATAGATTAAATATATTATAAAAAAATATTTTAATATTATTTATTATAAAAATATTTTTTTATATTTTTAATACATAAAAAATAATAAATAATATTAATTTTTTTATAATATATTTAACTTATATCCTTAAAACACACTATAGCAAAATCTTTATTATTATTCTTATTATTATTAAGGTTCCAGTTGTAGTTAAGACAGCTGTTTATGTTGAATTTTAAGCGAGAGAACTATTTATTTATGTTGAACTTCCGTGCTCCGGATAAGATCAGGATATTTGTTAATTGGGGAAATGGGAAATTATAGCAAGGAATGTGGTTATTGCAATTAATTAATTGGATGATCATTTTAATTCTATGAATGGTATTTGATACATCATAGTATCATACATAGTAGTTAATATTTTGTACTTATATGAATCAATAGCACACACAATTTTTCTATTGAGAATTACACAGAATCATAGATAACAATCACACTTCTTGTTTAGAGATAACAAACTGCGAGAGAAATAATAACTTAAACACAACCATAATTGAAGAAATTTCATTAACAATATATATTATTAGTCCAGTTTTTTAGTGCCGAAGTATTTTAGTGTTGAATTTGTCAAATTTTTATTTAAAAGAAATATCAAATATTTAAAAATTATTTATTTTTGTATCATTTAAATTACATATTAATTTTTAACTTTTTCTCTAAATTAGATACGAAATTTTAGGTACTATAACAATTATCATATTATTATTTCTCTATGTGGGTTTTGACCTTTGAAAGAAGCCATATATGCGTTGAGACTTGAGAATTACTTTGGGGGGATAAATGATAATAGTTTTAAAAAATAGATAAATGCAAACTCTTTCTCGAAAGAATGGAGACGATGAAAGTATGAACCTCTAGATAGGCATGAGGGCACATTATATTCTGGAAAACAAAGATAAAAATTACACAAAATAGTAGTTTATTACTGACTAATTTACTGGTGACGAGGTAAAGGATCACAACATGAACATGGCGTGCTAACTTTGAAACAGAAAAGTCTTAAATGGGGGCTTGGCCCGAGACACCAACAGGCTTTTTTGTGTTTGTCGTTTTCTGAGTAGATTTATTTGACTGTTGCATGTATAAATTTGCTTTTAGTTTGTCGTTTCGGTGGTGATTCACGTTGAATATTAAACAGACCCAAGTGGATGATAACCCTTTTTTATTTTTTCCCCTTTTAAATTATTTATGGTGGCTAGAATTTTGATTTAATTTTTAAAATTTTTTAATATTATAATTTTAAAATTTGTATTAGATTTAATAATTTTATAATTTAAATTTTATTAAAATTTTAATTTTATATATTTAATTTATTTTTTTAATTTTAAATAAATTTCAATTTTTCTACCTCAGCCATTCATTATTCCTCATAAATAAAACTAAAACACAACAAATTTCAATAGAAGGCCACGCGTTATTCAAGCTAGGGAACTTTTTTCGAGAGATATTAAATGATAATAGGGACAAAAGATGTACTCTTGAGTATAGTGTTGCTCCCCTATAAACTCTTTAGTGCTTAAAGTGAAGGCTCAGGTATAGTTTTCGTATTAATTTGAGAGTCGAAAATTGCAAAAAATTCAAATAATAAGTGGTGTTTCTTTTCAATGGACTTGAAGTTGGCTTTACTCTTATTTAGTTTCTAGTTGAATTGAATATTTATCGATTCTTGACTAGCAATTTATAAAAATAACTATAAATATAATTTTATTTATTTATTTTAGAGGTTTGGCTCTACTAGATCATGATATTAAATAATTAAAGAATTTATACAAAGGATTCAAAATTATGAATAATTTAATTAAATATATGAAATGAAATGATGTAAAGAATTTTGTATTGGCAGGTGCTGGAATATTTGGTCACCTCTCAGACTCTTTTCTTGGAAGGAAAGGCTCATTGATGGTCGTTTGTGCCTTAAACGCCATTTTCGGTTGCCTCACAGCATTTTCGCCAAACTATTGGATCTACGTCATTCTCCGCCTCCTCACTGGTTTCAGTACTGGCGGCGTTGGCCTATGCGCATTCGTCCTTGCCACCGAGCCAATCGGCCCAGCAAAACGTGGCATCGCCGGAATGTCTACCTTCTACTTCTTCTCCATTGGCATTGCAATCCTCTCTGCCGTTGCTTACGTCTTCCAAACATGGCGCGCGCTTTACATTGCGTCCTCCATCCCTTCCATTCTCTTCGTCTTCCTCGTCATCCCTTTCCTTTCAGAGTCACCAAGATGGTACCTCGTTCGTGGAAGAGTAACTGAAGCCATGAAGATCATGTCTACCATTGCTTCTACCAATGGGAAGCACCTTCCTAGTGGTGTTCTTCTTGCACTTGACGAAGAAGTCGAAGTAGAAGCAGAAGCAAAAACAGAAGCACTAACCTTGACTTATAAGAACAACAACAATAAGTCTTTGGAAAACAAAAATGCAGTTGGTGGTTCTATCGTTGACGTGCTTCGCTCCCCAGTCACTAGAATAAGGTTGATTCTAATGGTGGCAATCAACTTCTTTTGCTCTGTTGTTTACTATGGTCTGAGCTTGAACGTGGTAAATCTTGATACCAACCTTTACATGAACGTGGCGTTGAATGCGGTGGCAGAGATGCCAGCGTTTGGGATAACGGCGATTTTGTTGGACAAGTTTGGGAGGAAGCCATTGGCAATAGGGACAATGTGGTTCAGCGGATTATTTTGTTTGTTAGGTAGTTTAATGGGTAATGTTGGAGTGTGGAAGTTAGTTAGAATGGTGTGTGGTATTTTGGGAATATTTGGGATGGCCGGAACTTATAATTTGTTGTTTATTTACACGGCGGAGTTGTTCCCTACGGTAGTCAGGAACGCAGCACTTGGGTGCGCCACGCAAGCGGTGCAAATGGGGGCGATATTGTCGCCAGTGGTGGTGGTTTTGGGCGGCTGGTTGCCGTTCGCAGTGTTTGCTGTATGTGGAATAGTGGGTGGCATGTTTGCATTTTATTTGCCGGAAACTTTGAATCAGCCTTTGTATGATACATTCTCTGGGTTGGAAGCTGGGCTTGTTTGATGTTTTTGAAATTATTAATCTATTAACATTAGTTAACATCATCTCTATTAATATTGTTTTTTAGTGATCAAATTTTGGTAGAGTCCAATATTACCGAGCAATTCTAAATTTCTAATTTTAGACATTTGTAATTGACAATTTTTTTTTGTTTTATTTTCTAATTTAATAAGTTAAAAATTAATTTATTATAAATTTAAAAATCATTTAAAAATTTATTATTGGATAATAAATTATTATATATATAAAATAAAATTTAAATTTTGACATTTATTTAACTAAACTAATATATTAATTATTAAACCAATTCAATTTAATTGAAAATGGTGTATTTTTGACTGAACCTTTACCTGATTATTTTTTTTCGGTAATACCTATTAAAAGTCACAGTTTTTTGTCACGTATATTGTTCTTGATCAATAACTGTATAAGTTTCTGACTAATTTAAAAATAACATTACAGAACATATTTGAAGTCTCTATTTTCTCTCTTTTATTATTTTGTCATACAGACTCACCCATACACTCACATTAACATATACTAAAACTCTCTCTTTTTTTTTTTTTTTTGGTATTGAAACGGGGTTATAAAAACCCAGAAAACAAAAGCCTAAATACAAACTAAACGGGGTAAGGTAGCCCCTATTTCATCATCACGGAGGATACTAACTAGATCTGAAGGAGGTAAATCCCAAAACACAAACTCATCATCTAGATTTAAACTCTTTTTTGCTAGGCAATCAGCACATCTATTGCCTTCTCTATAAATTTGTACAAAACGAATACTCCAATCCTTTCTTTTCCACTCATTTACTTTTCTAATTACAGGATTTGGATGGGAGGCCAATTTCTTTCCTCCATTGAGTCTTTGAACCACCGCAGCAGCATCTATTTCCACGACCACTTTCTTGAAACCCATCGTCCATGCAAGCTCTAATCCTTTTACCACTCCCCATAGTTCTGCTGTGAACGCCGTCGCTTCTCCAGTTCGATGCGAAAAACCCGCAATCCACCGTCCTTCATTATTTCTCAGAAGACCGCCGCAACCACTTCTGCTTGGGTTCTTCTGTGAAGCCCCGTCTGTGTTCAACTTCACCCATCCCTCTGAAGGTGGCTTCCACTTGACATGCTTCTCTATTCTCCTTCCTATGCGACCGACCTTGTAAGACCTCTCCATTACTTCTTTAATTTCCTAAAACTCTCTCTGTTCGTTGTATATCGTCAGCCAGCATTGTTAAAGCCCAATCCATGAGATATTTGCCATTGAATAAACACAACCACCGTTCTTAAGAGGCCCAGATAATTTCCATTGAACAAAACAAACTCATACTGACCCAATAAAAACTGAAAGAAAAACATTCTCAGTCCTTGGGGGAAAATAATAGAAAAACCTTAATAATAATAGAGAATGGCCAACACTTTTTATTGTTATTTTTCAGTTGTTAGAAAATAATCGACTCTAGAGTTAGTTCCAGATCCAAAAATAAATAAATAAATAAATAAAAAACAAGAGAAACTCTAGAGTTAGTTCCACACCACGATTCTCTCTTCAATACTAAATTGCTAACTTTTCAACTTCACTAATTATGGGTAAACGCTAACGTGTTTTCGAAGAAGTAAGATATTTGCCGTTTTTTAAACTCTAAAGCATAAATCTTAAATTTTAAATTTTAAGTTTAAATTCTAAATCATAAAATTTTGAACCGTAAATTTAAAATTTAAATTTTAAAATTTAAAATTTAAAATTATAGACTCTAAATTTAAATAATTGATATAAAGTATAATAAATAAAAGTTAAAATTTATTTAATTAATAAGAAATGTAGCATTTGTACTTAATAAGAAGCATTTAAAAATGAATCCTAATCATGCATCACTGTTTTCAATATTATTGTTACCAATTATATATTGCAGGTTTTCTCAAAGTAATTTGAGACTGTTGTTACCTGCTGCAGTTGGAGACCAGAAAGGAACAAATGAAATTAGGTGTATGTTATCGTGAAAAGAAAAAAATGATGAATAGATGAAAATTTACTTTTATAGATAATTAAATATTTTAAAAAAATATTTTTGTATTAATATTTTAAAATAGATTATACACACTTCTTTTTATTTTTTTCACACAAAGACCTTTTTATTATAGAATTATTCATGAAATTAATCATTGGAAGAAGAACGAGAAATTAAAATAGCTTAGCAGATGTTATGTCGCAATTATTAAGATTAATTGTTTTGGGTAGTTTGATGATGCACGCATACTCAATTTGATAATTTAAAGTCTCGGACCAATTAAGGAGCCACCTGTAAAACCCATCCTAATTAAAGTAAGTAATTATCTATAACTCTAACATCTATTACGAATTATATATATTATTAACAATTTTTTACGTAGCATTATTTAAAATTATTTTATTTAATTTAATATATATAATTTTATAAATATAATATTTATAATTATATATTATTGATTCTATTTAATAAAATATATAGAGAATTAATTTTAGTTAGTTAATATTAATTAATTTTAGAATTTATGTTTTTAATTAAGAATTTAAATTTAAAAATTTATAATTTAGAATTTAAAATTTAAAATAATAAAATAATTTTTAAAAATTGATTGAAATTGAATAAAATAAATTAACTTTTTAACATTATTCTATTTAATATTATGCATTTATTTTTATGATAATTAATAAAAATAAAATAACTTTAGACTGATTTAAATTAATTTTTATTCTTCTCAAAATTTTTTATTATATATATATAATATATACTATACACAAGAAGAATATCTTAAATATATAACAGTGTAGCAAACTAGCAATCATCATATAAAATATAAAAACTTTATGCAAGTTTGACATAGAGATAATGAGCTCAATTAATTCTTTTACTCCAATCTGATCTTATTATATCAATCAACGAACGCCACTGAAAATTGAGAACATACAACAGTTTATTTGGATACAATTATTAAATTTAGATTTCGTGTAGTTTATTCAGGTTGATTACAATATATTAAATTTGTTGAATCACTTACGTAGTCCATTTTGGACGTACACGACCAAATGAACTTCACATTCTCGATTAGTACCGTTCCATTCACGATTAAGTTGACTTATTTTTCACTAAAGTCTCTATTAGAATTGATGATTTATTGGAGAACATTACTAGATTCTGACTAAATCACATTATTAGAATTACTTTTTGTTTTATATTTAGGCATTTAATTGATCGCTTTATTATTTTTCTAGTTATTCAATTGACTTGAATATATCAAAATTTTGATAAAAGTTTTTGAATTTTGTGAATTAAATCAACAATTTCAGACGTGTAACCACCATCAGAGTCATGCAAAAAGTGCAGAACGTCCAAACAATCTGTTTTATGTAACGACCCAACTTTTAGTCTGTCATGAGCAAGGCTAGTAGCCAGACGCTACTATTTAGTTGACTTTAGAGACTCTAGACCATATATTAAGTGGATACATATAAGTCTGTAGCACTAGTCGAGAATCGTGTATCTAATCGTGCATATTGGAATAATAGTAAGTTAAGCAGATAATACAAGAAACGAAAAAGTATAGCATAGTATAATCATATCATACATGAAACGCCCGCAGGCTTAATTCATCACAAAACTCAAATTCATACTTAATTACATACTTCTTTTTTATGGTTATAGGCCCCGAGTCACAAGAGTCATTCTAGTTTGGGACCCAATCTACTTATTAAATAAATAAAAAGAGTTAGACCTCTAAAAAGACTATCAAATACGAGGACAAGGACTACTACTACTACTACTACTACTCTGGTGATACTAGATATCTGGAAACTGCTGTCACAATATGCTGAAGCGAGAAAATTACTCTGACGTGCTTGTGATGTTACTGCTGCTCGCATCTTCTGTGAAGTCCTCTTTTTCAGTCTCAAAAAAACTAGACAGATCCGTCATCATCAGATCAATCCATGCCTCTGAGCTATACTCTATTGAAGGTGCGGAACCAAAGCTTTTGAGAATCCCTGGCCCATCGAATCTTGGCTCCACTACAAGGGATGGTGGTGGAGCATCAGACATAGATATATCGAAAACCACTTGATCCTTTTCGGGGTTGAACCATGGTGGATATTCGGGTATGTCAATGACCGGAGACTCCAGTATTGGCTCTATTATGTTTAGAGGATAAAGCGGAAAAAGAATACTGGTGTTTGCAAGGGTGAAGCTCGGATAGCAGGGTATCATAGGGCATGTCAGGGTCAAACTCTTGGCTGAGCAGAGGGTGAGAGAAAGGATGGTTGAAAAGATAGTAGGTGCAAGTACGCAAACTATCCCCAAAATACAGTGTTCCCCATCGCGGGATCCACGTAGCTTTCGTACACTGGGTACTCAAAGAAGATCACGCTGGTCCCATCTGCGGACAAGGAAAAAAGAGGTGAGAACTTAAAATTCCCAGTAAGGTACTATACAAAAAATTTAAGGGAATCCCCTAAGTTTAATCGTTTATAAGGTACATCAATAATCAATCATATAAACAAAAGCAATCACAAGTATATAAATCAGTATAACAGTCACATATACAAGTAAGCAGACACAAGCAAGGAAATATAGCAACCAAGTATGATGCATGTCTGGTTCTATGCAGGTCAAGAGCTCATGCGTTGATTGGCTATCCGCAACCTGACGTTACCTGGCTCAAGTCCGGATATGACTACTCCACTGGTCGGTTGCACACCGGTGCCCAAAATACATTCACGGCACTAATAAAGTATGGAAAAAAAATACAAGGTGCTCACAGTGAGTAACAATCCATATGACGGACGTCCGCACGTTCATATAGTCTTTGGCCAGGCAGGATGGAAGTCCGCTCTGCCAAGTATCTCTTAACACATTGGGGTCTACAGTTTCTTCTTCTGCGACACATCTCAACAAAATTTATTTCCAAAGGACTTCTCCTCCCTTCATTTATAAAAATTTGTGCCTGATTTTTTCTCAAAATATCTTAGTCTTATCACATTTTACCATTTTGCCCCTTTTATTTAACTTCAGTTTTACCGTTTTTAATGACGCTTTCAATGTTATTATTTTACCATTATATCTTCATGTTTTTTCTAATAGACCTTTTCTCCTTCATTGAGTTAATTAATCATTTTTAACTTGACTTTTGGCCTAAAATTACTAATATGCCCCTAAGTATTCTAGTTTTACCGTTTAATGTTATTTAGCGTCAAAATTTTACCGAATTAATCCTAATAGTTGCCTATGATCAAAATTACTCCCAATATTTTTATTAAATACCAATTTTTATCACAAGAGACCTAAAACCAATTTATCCTTTATTAATTTATTTACTTATTCTAGTTACCGCTTTTTACCGTTTTATTTTTAATTTTTACTAAAATTTTTATTTAGGTCCAAAACTTTATTGTAATTATAATCTTGACTCAATTAATTTATATCATTACTATTTTATTCTTAATGGCACTAAATTCAGAATTTTATTTATTTTTTATTTAAATTATATTTTTAACTCTTGTTTTACCTAAAATGAGCATAACATCCTTTTTACTTTTAAACTTTTGTTCTAGGATTAAAACTAATTTTTTAACTATTTTTTAACTCTTTTACAATCATAACTTTTGTGCTCTTAGTGACTGAAAATTTCAGAGGTGTAATTTTTATATTTTATATTTTTTGTGACATTTAAAGCTTAAAACATAAATCTCAAGTGCTTCCATATTTTCGGCTGTTGCCACACAAAATTCAGAGGCAATATAACAATATATTATACATATTTAGCAAGCTAAAATAGTGATAACTCATAGAATTTTAAAATTTCAAAACAAGCACAAATTTACTACAAAATGGCTCATACAAGCACTGAAAACAAGCACAAATATTCTCCAACTAATCCTAATCCTTACCTCTTATGTAATTCAATTAGTAAATCTTTTTCACACTAAAAAATGTACACACAAGGTAGAAACACAACTGGTGGTGCTGAGTGTTGTTTTTGGCCTAAAGTATCGCAAAACGTCAAAATTCAATCACTTTGAGCTCGAATCCCTCTAACTTCTTAGGCGTAATTCATGGGTGCTTCAAGAGAATTTTTCTATACATGAAAAAGAGTAAGAATTCATCATTACTACTATTTTAAATAAATAAAAAAAAGAGAAAGAACAAGAGTTTATCTAGCCAAAATTTCAGTATAAACGGAAGAATTGACGAAAATAGACAAGAGTTTGTGCTTGTATGGTTTGAGCCCTTGAAGAACACTTGAAGAATAGTGTATGAACAGTGAGATAAGATGCTGAAATCTCAGGTAATAGATGCAGAAGTCCTCTGTTTCTCCTCTCTCACTCACAGTTTTTATCTTTCTCTTTATGGTAAAATGTTATTGAATATTTGCTTGGTAATTGTCTTAAATAAAATATAAAGTCTAACCTAATTAAGTACATGTTTGGGTGCCATTATTTTAATAAAAAAAAATCTTTTTTTAATGAAAAAAGATCTTTTTTATTTTGTAGTGTGTTTGGCAAATTTCTAGTAGTAAAAGTAAAAGTACTAGAAAAATAAAAAAAAAAACATCTTTTTTGAGAAGTTACAATTTACATCTTTTTTTAAAAGATCTTTTTCCTTAAAAAAAAGATGTTTTATAATTATTGATAGACAAAAATATCCTTATTAAAATTTTAAAAAGACATCTTTTACCCCCTTTCATTCATAAATAAATGTACATCAACGCCAAATGCTTGGGCACTAAACTGGGCTTTTTACATGCCTATGCAAATGCGTGATATGCTTATGCAAAATATCTCGGTAAAAGAAAACATAATTTACCTTGGATATAAGGCGTTGAGTTTGAGATCAATCTAGTACTAGACAAACTCAGGTTCTCTTCATACTATCTTTTTTTTTTTATCTATTTTGTGTTTTTAATAAATATATGAAAAGTCATTTAACTAATTCATATAAAATTAACATAATTTTTATTTTCTTTTGCTATAATTATACGTGATATTTTTTATTTTTGTTTTTATTTTTATAGATGGATTTATATTTTATACCATGTTGATCTTAGCTTGATGTTTGAGATTTTTTAGGATTTTGTATCTGATATTTTGGGAATATTATTATGTAATATTTTACTAAATTCACTATTGCAAGAATCATGCAATATTTTGAGATAAAATCTTTAATGATTTGATATAAAATATAACCATATATAAATATAAAAAAAATATACTAGTATCAAAATATAAAAAAGTAAAAAATCTGAAATGATTCACAAATAAAAATATAACATATTCGTTTAGCTTTTGTGAAATATATATATATATAAAGGTTGAAAGTTAAAATATTATTGTTTTTCTACACACTCAACAACAAAGCATCAGATTCTTTTCTTTTATCCTTTCTTCTTCATATTGTTATTATTATAAGCTTCATATTAGTGTACGTTATTATTATTTGCTTTCTTTTATTTCTTTACCATTTTTTTCATATTGTTATTATTATTTGCTTTCTTTATTTTTTTATCATTTTGTCATTATTATTATTATTAATTTATTTGTGATTTTTATTTGGTTTTTTATCATAGTATTTTATTTTTATTTAGTGTGTTATTATATTCACAATTATTATTTATATTACAATTTATTTTATTAACGTTATACATTATTTAATTTGATATAATTTATAATTTATATAGTATGGCTCCAAAATTAAATCCAAGAAGAGGTTATAGTCAAGTGAATATTGAAAACGAAGATGCAACAAATGAAGGAGAAGTAGAAACTGTAAAAGCAAAATGGGATGATTGGAATACTGAAATATTTTTGACTATCTGTGTGGAAGAGATACGAAATGGTAATAGACCTAATAAACATTTCAGCAAAATTGGTTGAAAAAATCTACAAAAAAAATTTAGAGAGAGAACAGGACTCCTATATGTGCATAGACAATTAAGAAATAGATGGGATGCTCTTAAATCTTATTTTCAATTATGGGCTAAATTAGTTAGACAAGAGACTGGTCTTGGTTGGGATCATGAGAAAAAAACAGTGTTAGCTTCTGAATCTTGGTGGACTGATAAAATTAAGGTATGTTAATTTTGCATTATAAAATAATATAATAAGTTAATTTTATCTTTAAAATTTATTAGATATCTTTTATATTTATTCTTTTGCATATTTTAAACAGATTAATCCAGAATTTGCTAAGTTTAAGAATAAAGGTCCTAAATCTTTAGATAGGCTTGAACAATGTTTCAAAGACATCATAACTACTGGTTATAGTGCTTGGGCGCCATCGGAAGATCCAAATCCTGAAGAATTTAATCAGAACAATGAGGATTTTGAGATTGGAGGTGACATGAATTATACAAATGAATTTATTGAAGAAGACATTGCTTGCTAATTATACAGTTGTTCAAAGTCCTACTAGAGAGAAAAAGAAGGAAGACTTCTAACAAAAAAATTGAGAAACGAGTTGGAATAACATCTAGATTACAGGACTCACTTGATCGTATCTTGATTGGTGTGGAGTCAAAAGCTGCAACTAAGGGAGATGATCCTTGCTCCATAGAAAATTGCATCAAGTTGCTACGTAAATTACCTGGCCTAGAACCATATAGTCCAAAGTTCTATTTGGGAATTAGATTAATGGCTAAGCCACAATATAGAGAAACTTTCATTGCATTGAGTGATGATCCCAATCAACAACTTGGATGGCTAGAATCTTTTAAATTGGATGACATGAACCGTCTCTAAACTTTATTTTTATTTTTTTCTGCATGAATTCTTATTATCGTTATTGTTGAACTTTAATTTAGTGACAATGTTATAATTTGTCTTTTGATTTTATATTTTGGAACTTTATTTAATAATGACATCTTGAATAGTATTTTTTGCTTTGTTATCTTATTTTTCATGTTAATTTAAATTATACAGGATGAGTGATTATGAAACAGATAATGATACTGAATATGAAGAACATGAAAAAGATTACGAATCAGCTGCTATATTAGCTATTTGTGGAGTTGCCAATTATTACTTGCAATATGTCTTCAAACAAGAGAAAAGAACTTCAAAACTATCAGGATATCAATGGCTATTAGAATTAAAGGAAGGGAATGAAATGCAATTTTTTGAACAATTTTAAATGAGAAAATCAGTGTTTAACCGTTTATTCAATGATTTGGTTCTCAATTATGGCTTGAAATCCACACGAGGTGTTAGTGGAGAAGAGATGGTAGCAATATTTTTATACATGCTTGGGCAAGGAGCTTCTTATAGAATGTTAAAGGAGCGATTTCAACTTTCAGGTTAAACTATTTTTCGTCAATTTCATCATATTCTATCGTGTGAAGAAATTGGCAAAAAATATTATTAGACCTATTGATCCTAGTTTTGGAGACACACCTAAATATATTATGGATAACGATAGATATTGGCCATATTTTAAAGATTGTATTGGAGCTATAGATGGTACGCATATAGCCATTCATGTTCACCAAGATGAGCAAGTGCGATTTATTGGTAGAAAAGGAAATACTACAACAAATGTAATGGCTGTGTGTGATTTTAATATGTGTTTTACATTTATATGGGTTGGTTGGGAAGGTTCTGCACATGATACAATAATTTTTATGGAGGCTCTTCGAACAAAAAAGCTAAATTTTCCACATCCACCAGAAGGTTAGTTACGTTATTTAAGTTTATTTTGAGATTACATTCATTTTCATGATAATATGTGACTTGATTTTTGTATATTTTTTAATGTATTTCAGGTAAATATTACTTAGTTGATGCTGGTTATCCAACTTTTAAGGGATTCTTAGGACCTTATCGTCATACAAGGTATCATATTCCACAATTTAGACTAGCGCCAAATTTTAGATCAAACAATGAAAAGTTCAACTATTGTCATTCAAGTTTAAGGACAGTAATTGAAAGGACTTTTGGAGTATGCAAAGCAAGATGAAAGATACTACAAAATATGTCATTAAGAGCCAAATTTGAAACCCAGCGTGATATCATTGTTGCATGTTTCACCCTTCATAATTTTATAAGAGTGATGGATTCCGATGACATAAGTATTTTGCAAAATTTTGAAGATATTGTTTTGTTACAAGCCAATGAAGATGATGGTACTACTATGAGAAATGGATCAACAAATTCTGAAATTAATGAATGGGAAGAACCAACACAAGAAAATGTTCGGGCAATGGAAGAAATAAGAGACAATATAAGAGATCAATTATCGGTTCAAATAAATTAGTATAAATAATTATTTTTTTTATTATTATTAATAAACTCTTTTATGATTGAATGTCCTTTTATGTAATTTTATTATTATAAAAGTACTTTTGTATTTTTGTATCCAAACAAAAACATCTTTTAAATAAGTACTTTTAATTAAAATATCCAAATATAAAATCACTTTTACTTTTGTAAAAGATCTTTTAAAAAAAGATCATTTAAAAAAAGATCGTTTTCTAGAATGGCGCCCAAACAAGCCTTAAATGTGGTAAAAGAGGGTTAGAAAAATTATAAAGGAATGGGCTGATAGTAAGAGAGAAGGGGCGTGACTTCGAGAAAACACAGTTAGCGTCATAACGACGTGTTTATCTGCAGTTAATCGCGGTTAATTACTTGTGGTTAAAAACATAGCAAAGAGGGGGTGAGAGGCTAAGATAATCTCAGCTTAGAGGCTGAGAGAAGGGAGCCGAGTTACTTGGGTAGCAAGCAAGAGGATTCGAGACCTCTAGGAGTCGTTTGCGGAATATTAGACGAAAATTCAGTTCGAATAACTTTTATCAGGCGGTAAAATAATTAATGGCTAATATTTATCCTTAAAAATGTAAATCATGAAGGGATGACTAATATAAATCTAGAGACACATTTACTTGGATAGAAATTACTTTTACCACTGGTTCTGAGATTTTCAGACAATCGTTACTAAAAGTGTTTTTGTGGCTCAAAAGTTTCTGGTGTGGTAACTAAGCCAATGGTAAGATAGTATCTAATATTCATTAGTCAAGTTTGACTTAGAGGGATTAATTACCCTCATAAAGTCATGTTTGACATCGTAAATCTCCTTTTCTTTTTAATTTTTAATTTTTTTTTAAATAGTTAAAAACATTTGTTTATCAAAAATCTAGTTCTTACATTTCACATATAATGTCTCTCAAACTGTAGTCTCAGGCTAAAAGAAGCTCTTACAGGCTGCAAAAAGCTCACATCTTGTGAAAGACCAGAGAAGAGAACTACCAGAATAGTCCAATATTCAACCCCCATTAGAGTCTCTAATAATACAGCCAAACCCAAATCAGGGAATAAACTTGCATTACAATTAACTTTAAAGCTATTACCTATAGGAGGCTCCCAGCACCAGCGATTCTTGAAGGTTTTGAAGGAAGAACATTGGTGCATATAAAGTCTCAGGTCCATGACAGTGCTTCTGATAAAGACAACCACCTTGTGATCTGTCCAAAGATTTTTAAGATTGAGAATATCATTACACCTATATCTCCACAACCACCACACTTCGGCCACAAAAAGAACCTCATTACTAGGCACGACCTTTCTAAACCTTACCTCAATAGAGATGCCTTCAAATGAGTCAATAAAGTGAGAGTCTAATATTTGCCAAAGTCTCTTGGATTTAACACAATCCTGCAGGCAATATTCAATTGTCTCCTGAGCCACATTGCATCTCGCACAAATCCGAACTAGCTAGATGTCGCCTGAATCGGAAACCCTCCGTCGAGAGAGCATTATGAATCCTAAGCCACATGGTGAATTTGATCTTCTCCGAAAAATTTAAATGCCAAAGTCATTTCCAATCACTATTTTCATTCCAATTCACTTTATGCTTCAACAACTAACTGTAACCTCTTGCACTGTACCCTTTTGTCCTTGCAGGCCACCAACTCCACCCCGGATCCAGGTTCAAAATTTGGGTAGGAAAGGCCGCAAATGAATTACTTAACTGTAAGAGGAATTGTCGTAGCAAGCGTATCTACCACCCAAGATTCATTACGCCACAAATCTGCCACTACAAATTCTAACTCAGATATGTGAACATAGGGAATAAGATCACAAAGTCTTTCAAACAGGGTTCATTCATCATACCATGTAACAACCCACAATTTTAAAAATATAAATATAAATAAGTTATAATTCATTTCATAAATTGGAGTTCCTTATTTTATAAATTATCTTATTTTAAGTAATTAAATTAATTTTATAACTATTTAAGTTCAATTAAATTCATATTCCTATATATATTTTTATTATGATAAAATATTTTACATAATTAAAACTATAATTTTATTCATTTATAAATAATTAAAATTATATATATTTAATTTAAGTAATTGATATTTTTAATTTAAAAATAAAGTTTAGTTAGTAATATTATTATCGAGTTCGATATATGCCGATATGAGTAAATATCGGTACTTTTCGGTGAACATAACTTTGCTAATGCTTCATCGTATATTTTTTTATTGTTATGTTACTAATGTCATTTATATTAGTAACTCATATATATTATTTTATGTTTTAATATATATATTTTTCATAATTATCCGTTTGAGATATTTATAACTTGAATCACTGAATCAACAGTTTGAAACCACCACACCTAACCCCCCCCTTAATGACAGTAACCTATTAATTCACTATATAATCATCATAACCAGCCCTTAATTTTTCTTTTGCATCACCGAAAAAAAGAAAATGAGAGAGAGAACGTAAACTCCATGGAAGCCACAAATCTTCGGCATTCGATTTCTTGCGATCTATAACTCCAATAAAAAATCTAATTCGATAAAAGTGTTCGTATTGTATTCTCCTCCTCTACACGTTGGCACCACTTTTGTTCAGTGAAAGTTGATGGTGACATGACTCTCCTTCTCCTTGAGTTCGGCAAATTGGAGTTCTAGAAGGCACAGACGATTTCTGGTATTTTCTTCTTCAACAACTCAATTAGAAAGCTTCTCCAAAGCATCCATTGTTTTGATTTCATACGGGAGGTAAGGTTTGATAATTTTATAATAATTGAATGTGAACTTGATAAGTGAATGTTTGTTTGATTGATTATTGATTGAATTTGACTGAATTTATGTTAAATTTTTGTGATATATTGATATTTGTGACTAGTTAAGGGTTTGATCAGTTTAAATGCAATCAAGAACCTAATTATTTTGATGAATTCAGGATTGAAATATTGTTGGTGATCAAGTAAAATTGGTGAGATTTGATGATGACATTGAGATTTAATAAGAAATGAATTGATAAAGTAATGACATGATTTGATATATGAAAATGATTTGATTTTGAAAATGGTCGGATTTTTAATTGGGTTGATTTTATAAATATTTTGATATTAGAAATAATTTTGATTTATTGAAAACAATTTGAAAGAGTTTGAGAAATGGATGAAACCCGAGAAGGGTGGCAAAGTCCGAGTTTTAGGGGAGATGCTGCCAAAATTTTGTTATAAAATTTAAGACTTTGTTTGAAATGTCATTTAAAAAAAATTGGATTTGAGAAGTTGTATTATTTAATTTTTGATTTATTAAAAAAATAGTTATGTTTCAAGTTTAATTCATTTAAAAAAAGTATATGTTTGAGTTCAATTTTTTTAGAAAAAAAATTATTTTATGATTTTAAGTTATTTAAGAGAAGTATTATGCTTTAAGGCTAGTTTAAATAAGAAAAAGGCTTATGTTTTGAATTTGACTTAATAATTTCATTCGGAGGAGTTTTAGTAAACTTTAAAAGTAATTAAATTTTGATTGGAGGATTTTGTTTTGTGACGCCTTGAAAAAAGTTAAAGAATGAATTTTAAGGATGAAACTGGGATTGTTTTTGGTTTTAACATGGGTTTGAAACTTCTGATTTGTATGATTTGGTTTTAATTTAAATTAGAAAATTTATTTGATTAATTCAACTTAAGAAAATAATTATTGTTAAGGATTTCTAATGAATTTAACAAAATGAGATTGGTGGTCGTTCCCCTAAAGTTTAGAGGCTTTGTTGAGGGGTTTAACTAATAAATAGTTTCCCTTTGTCTTTTGAAAGAATAATTGGTTTAATGAAATTATTTTAAAGGTTTTGGAGAATGTCATAAAGAGGTGGTTTTGGTTTTAAAAGAAAAAGAGAAGATAAATTGGCACGTGTGATTATGGGAAGGTGACGAGAGGGTGACGTGTAAGGTCCCACATCAATTGGGGAGGGGAACGAAGCATGCCTTATAAGGGTGAGGATACCTCTCCCTAGCATGACGCGTTTTGACGAGTGAGTGTCGGGGGCTTCGGCTAGCATCCCTATCGTCAAAGGCAAAACTGTGAGGCCTTGTGTGCCAAAGCGGACAATATCGTGCTAGCGGGTGGTCTGAGCTGTTACAGATGGTATCAGAGTCAGAGTCCAGATCGATGTGCCAGCGAGGGCGCTAGGCTCCCTTAGGGGGTGGATTGTAATGTCCCACATTGGTTGGAGAGGGGAACGAAGCATGCCCTTCGGCTAGCATCCCTATCGTCAAAGGCAAAACCGTGAGGTCTTTTGTGCCAAAGCGGACAATATCGTGCTAGCGAGTGGTCTGGGCTGTTACAGATGGTATCAGAGGCAGAGCCCGGATCCATGTGCCAGCGAAGGCGCTGGGATCCCTTAGGGGGTGGATTGTAAGGTCCCACATCGGTTGGGGAGGGGAACAAAGCATGTCTTATAAGGGTCTGGATACCTCTCCCTAGCATGACGCATTTTGACAAGTGAGTGTGTGGGGCTTCGGCTAGCATCCCTATCGTCAAAAGAAAAATCGTGAGGCCTTGTGTGCCAAAGTGGACAATATCGTGCTAGCAGGTGGTCTGGGCTGTTACAGATGGTATTAGAGCCTAAGCCCGGATCGATGTGCCAGCGAGGGCACTGGGCTCCCTTAGGGGGGTGGATTGTAAGGTCCCACATCGGTTGGGGAGGAGAACGAAGCATGCCTTATAAGGGTGTGGATACCTCTCCCGAATGTAACAGTCCAGACCACTCGCTAGCACGATGTTGTCCGCTTTGGTACACAAGGCCTCACGGTTTTGCCTTTGACGATAGGGATGCTAGCCGAAGCCCTCCACACTCACTCATCAAAATGCGTCATGCTAGGGAGAGGTATCCACACCCTTATAAGGCATGCTTCGTTCCCCTCCCCAACCGATGTGAGGCCTTACATGACAATAGTATGGTTAAGGTGCCGAAGGATAAATGTTAATAAATCGTGAGCTTTGTATGTGAATGACTGTGCGGGAATACCCGTAAATGTGGAATGGCTTCCAGGAACATGGGTCACATGCTTCAGCTGAAGAATCAGCGCTTGCAAGTACTTGAAGAGGTCATGTTTGACATACTTCAGCTGGAGAATCAGTGCCTGCAAGAAGTAGAAACTTGCAGAGGTTATGTTGCTGGAATGCCTTATCCGACTTGTGAGTTAGATTACGTCTGGTGCAGGTCGAAACCGACAAATGAGCTCATTACCTGCGATAGGAATAGGCATGCATCATCCTTGTTTGCATATTTTGCATTTAGTTCGGTGTTGTGAATTGTTTGTGATTGCTTGAGTGTTTGTGATTTTCATTGCTTGTTAATTTGAGCTTCTATGACTGGTTATTGTTCTGGGTTCTTATGCTGGACTGTGAATTAAATTGAGCTATGATAATCACGAGTTAACTAACTACCCCGACCCTACTAAGAATTTTCCTATTCTTACCCCCTATTTCTATCCATTTCAGCTACAGGTGCGAAGGATTATTGCGGAACAACAAGAGCATAGAAGATTTTGTTTACATGTTTAGTTGTTAGATTTTATTTTTTCTTCGTCATTTATTGTTTTAGTTTTTAGAGGGGTAGGAATTGTATTTGAGGATTAAATAATTTTGTGATTAAATGATTTAAAGTACCGAATTTTTGTTTTCTTGGTGAAAGTTTCGGTTCGTATTTGTGAAGACTCATTATTAAATAAAAATAGTATAGAATAAACAGGTTTAGAGGTAAGTAACGCCTAAACTATTAGTCTGATCATGAGGTGCTAAAAGTTAGGGTATTAAATACTACACGGATTGTTGCACATCCCCTACATTCCACCTTAACCCATCTTTTAAGATCCTCATAGGTTTTAAGAATGTTCTTTCAAGTGGCCGACGCATTCTGTTCATGACTACCACCAAAATAATTCGAATTTCGGAGATATTTTTGCTTTACAATCTACACCCACAGTTTGTTTTTATTATTGAAGTAATCCCAAACCAACTTGTTAGGAAGCGCCAGATTAGCATATCATGTATCTCTTACATCCAAATTACCTGTCTATTTTAGAATAATAGTTACTTTTCACTTAACCAATAACAACACTCTCCAATTATTATAGTCTCTTCATAACAATTGTCACATTAGTAAATCAATCTTTTTGCATGTATACTTTAGAAAGAGAGCCTTCCTGCTTATTTAGTAGACACTCTTTTCAATTAGTTTATTCTAAATTTTCTAAATGACTTTTTAAGTCGTCCTCCTAAAAGACTGTTCATGTCTAATATTAACTCTTAGGTACTTTTTCAATTTCTGACAAAAATAAATACTAAAAACTCTTGAGAGCATCTTCTTCTTTTTTACAGAAATATTATTTTTGTATTCTAAAATAATACATATAAAAATGATTATTTAATTTACATTTAATAATTTTAAGTTATTTACTTCAATAAAAATTACATAATCATTATATATTTTTGGAATTACAAATTAAAATTAATATAGTTTGTTTTGAAATACTATAAATTTTTTTCTATCTTCATAATATGTATAATTTTTTGTCATAATATTAATTTTAATTCAAAAAGACAATTTTAATATCGTATTTTTTAATATTACAAACAAAAGAAAGACATGCGAATCTTTAAAATTGTTCCTAAAATTGTAATTTATCCAAAATAAACCCTTTAAAATTTTAATCTGTGAGTCACTTTAGACATTAAATTCGTTTATGTCAGTTGGTTTGTCACTAATAGTGTGTTAATGTGATTTGGTAAAGGTCACATAGGAGACCTGATATCAAACAGAACAATGAATAAGATTAAAATTAAAGAGAATGATTTATTCTATCTCAATTTAATTTTTTAATATAAATTTTTTTTTGGATTTATTTTGAGATTTTTATAAGTTGTCTTTTTTTTTTGTCTTATGCTATTTTTTTTAGGTTTATTAATAATGATTAAATTATTGATCTTTTGGATATAGAGATTTGATATCGTATCATAAAATTATTCATTCTAAAAATTTAAACTGATAAAAAAAGGTAATATTAATAATTATATCTCTAACAATAAATTTATTGAAACAAAATAAATCAAATTATAATTGGGACTAAAATAAAATAAAAAAATAAATACAAAATAAATTTTAAAATAAATACTAATAAGATAATACATATTTAATTTGAATAATGAAAATTTTTAATGTAACTTGAAAATAAAAAGACGTTTAATTTGTTATAATCGTTGATTATTATCTTAGCTAATTCTTAATACATATCTTAAATAAACAATTTATTAATGTTTACAAAATCTTTTTTTATTTTTTTAAACATCCCTCTTGTAATTAAATCAATTAACATGTGATAATTTTCAATTAGTCCCACAAAATTCGTATTAAGTTTCCTACCGTCATCTAAAGCCTCATAGAAGAGGAGGAGATAGTTCAGAGGAAGAGCTAATCAATAGATTTTGGCTTGAGGACGATCATTTGTTTTCCGAGGGATACATATTTTAACTTATTCCACTATGAAGTTATGCCGTTTATCTAACTAATTTGCATCCATTACAAAAGTGGTGTTGTTTTGATTAATTCACGATAGTAACTTGCCACTGGAGATGACGTTAAAAATTAATGCAAGTCGTCAGAAATTGAAATTTGAATTAAGTTGATTGACATTTTAATATTAGAGAAAATAATAAATAGATCTTTAATTTTTTTTGACATTTTTGTTTCTGACCATTAAATTCTTGATGTCTCTAAAAGTTGGACAGATCAGTCTCTCTATTTAAATATTTCCGTTAGATCCAATGAAAAAGTCTTATATAACTTCTGTAATGCTTGTCACCCGTACACGTGGGTCACGTGTACACGTTATCTGGCAAACTTTTCTCTCACATATTCGCATATGTCATGCATATGCGTCGCCATGAATTCAACAAATTCTCATTTCTTCACGAATTCTTCATTTTGCATGCTTTTTCCCATTTCTTTCAAGTCATTTTTACCTTCAAAACTTTAAATCACTCAAACAAACATATCAAGGCATCGAATGGGAGAAAAGTAAATTAAATTTAACCCTAATCCCATTACAACCTTTGAAAAGACCTCTTGATATGTGTATCCATACATTGAATATATGTTGATTGGTAGAAGAAGAGCAAGCCTTAGAAAGAAAGATTAGTAGAAAATTGAGAGAATCGACCCTTAAACACTAGAAAGATTAGAGTGCAAACACTTTCGGTGAGGGTTCGATGCTCAATTTCTTGCTCCTTGCTCTCACGAGCTTTTTTCTTGCAAGTATATTTATACTTCATTTTGAGATTTGAATTAGTGAAATTCATAAATCATCATACTATCTTAGCCCTACTTATTCATATAGGTTTTTTTTCCAAAAATAAAAAAATTATATTTTCCTAAAAGCCATTTTTAAACTTTAATTCTACAAGTTCGCCCATCTACCTGGCGAACTCCTGTTAACTTTTTTAAAATCCGTTTTTTAATCAAATTTAATTTATTATCATCATCTCTAAATAGTATATAGATCTACAAATAGTATATAGAAGTACACAAAAATACACAGATAACAACCATGACTTCTTCAAGAATTTTTTTAATTATAAATTAAAAAAATAAGCCATATTTAATAATAGCAACCATTATCATCGTCTCCAGAAATACCAGAATAAGTCATATTTAACAAGAATTTTTTTAATTATAAGTCATATTTTATTTCAAAAAGAAATTTTAAAAATATAAATAATTTTTTTTAAAATAAAATACGATTTATAATTAAAAAAAATCCTGGTTAAATATGGCTTATTTCAGTGTATTTGTGTATTTCTGGGAACGATGATAATAATTGTAATTGTTAAATATGACTTATTTTTTTTAATTTATAATTAAAAAAATCCTTGAAGAAGCCATGATTGTTATCTGTGTATTTTTGTCTACTCCTATATACTGTTTGTAGATCTATATACTATTTGGAGATGATAATAATGAATTAAATTTGATTAAAAACACGGATTTGAAAAAAGTTAAAGGGAGTTAAAAAATTTTGTTCTATACAAAAAAAATCGTATTTGTGAAATTAAAGTTCAAAAATGGCTTTTGAGAAAATATAAAATTTTTTATTTCTGAAAAAAATCCTGTTCATATATGTTCTTGGAGATTGATTCATTTTTAACTAAATAGGTAGACGCATTTTGCATATTAGTTGATGTACCACAAGTAGAGTTTAGCACGAGGACATGCTAATGTTTAAGTGTGGAAAAGTTGATGAATTATTTGATGAATTGTATCAACTTTTTTCACATTTATTCACTAAAATAGCATAGTTTTGTGAATTTCTCCTAAGTGTGCTTAATGATTGAAAACATGCTTTCTAGGCTATTAAATTGTTAAATTTAATTTACTTTTCTCCCATTCAATGCCTTGATATATTTGTTTGAGTGTGATTTAAAATTTGAAGGCAAGAATGACTTGAAAGAAATGGGAAAAAAACATGCAAGATGGAGCAGGAAGAAATGAAGATTTGCTTAATTCATGGCGATACGTACGCGTGACACATGTGTACGCATGAGAGGGAAGTCTGCCAGGTGATGCGTACGCGTGACAAACATTATGGGAGTCATGTTTCTGTTGGGTCTGATGGAGAAGAGATTGATCCGTCCAATTTTAAAAAACGTCAAGAACTTAAAAATATTTTTTAATAGTAAGAGACAAAAATATCCATAAAAAAAATTAGAGATCTATTTATCCTTTACTCTTAATATTATTGTAAAGCAAGACACAAAACTTAGAAGTCGTTTTTGGAACTTTCCTGGAAGACATACATTTTCAATTTTAGTTTTAAGTAATGTCATCTTATATTCTAAATTCTAACCCTTAAAATTCTCTTAGGTATATTTAGTTTAGCGTTTGAAGTATTAAACATATTTAATTTTTTTTAAAGGTTTTATTTTTTGTTTGGCTATTTTTTTTAAACTAACACAAATAAATTCTATTCTTCAATTTATGTTTATCTAAAATTAAAAATTCTAGTTTTGCGTTTTTTTTTTTCCGTTAAATTAAAATTTATTTTTTATCTATCAATTTTACCTATCATTAATCATATCATGAATTTTGTTACATTTTTTTATAATATTTTTTAAATATTTTCTCATATATATTATTATTTTTTATAAAACTTTTATTTTTTTGTTTATATAAATTTTTTTATTGTTATTATTATTTTTTTTGTATTTTTTACTTTATATTATGATTCTATTAATTTTATTAAAATACTAAAAAGTATTAAAAATACTAAAAAAATATTAAAATTTATTTAAATATTAAAAATAATTATTTAAATTTATATTCTTTTCGATAATTTTTTATTTAAAAATAATTTTAAATAATATAATTCAAACATCATTTAATTTATTATAATCTATTTTAATATAAAAATTATTAAATATAAATCACATTAATACTAGCTCACTTTTGATTAAAATCAATTTTGTAAAATTAATTTTATACAAATTTTTACTTACAAACTTTAATCCAGATACACACTAAATTTCAAATTTTAAATTTTAAATTATAAATTTTAATAGTTAAAAAAATAAAGTGTTGACTTTAAATATTAACTAACATTAATAAAATATATTAGTCTCTTAATATTTTTCTTTTTTAATTTAAAGGTGACACATTTAATTATTATCACCGTTATTATATATTGAATAAATGAACTGATATTCATTCTTTATAATTTTTTAATTAATTATATAAAGTAGACTTATTATGACTATGAAAAAAAAAAGTTTGATCTATATAATATAGGTATATAAGACGCAAGAAATAAACAGAAGAGGAACTTGTTCTTTTTTTTTTTTCGTAATAAAATTTTTCCTTCTTGTTTTTTTTTTTTTTACTTAAAAAAAAAAGTCTGGTTTTTTCTAGTGGCTTTACTAAACCTCTAATTTGATTATTAACAATATCACCCTGAATAATTGCTTTTTTCTTTTTGTTTATTATAATTATAATCACTAGTTATAATCACTAATCATGTAAATTGTGGAGCTAAATTGTGTCACTTAAAAGTTTTTTATTTTTTAACGATTATTACAATACCTTACAGAATTATAGGATATAGATAATTTTATGATATATGTAACTAAGAACAATCTTAGTAGAGTATTTTTAGAATTTTAAATCTGATTTGTATAGTTGTATATGAAGTGAAATGATTTAAAATTTATTTTATATTAAAAATGATTAATAAAAAAATGAGGTCTCATTTTTTTTTTAAATTTTTGTGGATAATTTTAAGTTTTGCTAGAAAACCAATTAAAAATGTAGGCAAATAGAATCAATTAATTAAAAAATAAATTCGTTACAAAAAATACTATCTTAATTTTTAACATTTTAAAATTGAAAAAAAAATAACTTGAGTACATAAGTAACAGAGATTTTATTTATTAACAAAAAATCTTAATAATTAAATAAAAAACACTAAAACAATCTCCAGTTAAACGTATGTACAAAAGACACGCTGAAATAGCGCCGATTTTTGAAGGGTGCATGCATCAAGCCATGAGTTTTGTAGTTACAACTTTCAGTTTCTAGAGTCAAAGCAAACTGAATAAGAAATTTAATATAGAATACATAAATATGATTAAAAAATTGCATTTGAGTCTTTCATGCACATAAGAATATAATAGTTTGGAGTAAACGGCGATTTTATTTTATTCGTAATTACAAAATGATTACACAGCCATGATGTATATGATGAAGATCAGAGATGAATCGGTCCTACAAAATTGAATTTATACAGTATTGATGCATGAGGCAACAGGTACAACTGCTATATATGGGACCGTTACTTTAATTTTCTTTTAACTTTGGCCATAAAAAAGACTATTATATTATTCGCTAATATTAATTAAAAGAAAAAAAAAGACAAAATTTTATTTTATTTAATATTTAAAGTAAATTTTGATTGATTTTGATTAAATATGTTTAGTTTTCAAATATTTTTGATATCATCCCATGGCCATCATAATAAATTGCTTTTATTTGGATTCAGAGTTTGTTCTATTTTTTTTCTTTTGGTAGAGAAGGGGTCATAGACCCAGTAACAGCAAGAAAAACACAAATTAAAACAAAATACTAATAAAAAATATTACTTGCAACCTTTTAATCTGAAGATACTCATGGTCGGAGAAGAGTGCATGTATACTATCTGAAGAGGGAGCATAAAAAATACATAACTTATGAAAAAGATTTTCTTTTTTTTTCTTAAATATTTTGCCACTAAATTTGCTTTTCAAAAGATGTGATTTTAATACATTTGAAACTTTTTTTTTATGAAAATTGCAATATCTTCCAAAAGAGTTGCACATGGATGCTGCACAGGGCTTTATATTTAACGAAATTAACGGTCATAATAGAATCTGATTCAATAATTACATAATAAAACTCATTAACGGTAACAATCTGTAGCTCTTTAATTATTTTTTATAATTCAGTTTGCATGATCGAACCAAAGTGATTACGAACAACACTTTCACAAATTACATTACCTATTTGATTGAAGAAAGAACCATCCACATTAATATTAATGGATCATTCAAGGGACACCACAGAATTTGTTCTATTATATACCACCTTTTTCATTTTTCTCATTTTATCTCAACAGATTCTAATACTAATACGTACTAAATTTCATTAAATAATGTAATTAATGACAATTTAATTCTTTTTTTTTTACTTTTTTTAACACTAGTAGTAAATCAACGTGCTTGTTTATTTGTATTTTAATTCAAGTATTTTAAAATAAAAGATATTAAATATTAAAAACTAAATATAAAAGAAAAATGTGATTTTTTTAGATGAGAAATATTAGGAGTCAGTAATTTTTAGTAATTTTTATGATTTGTAGCCATCAAATAATCATTAATAATATTTTTAATGGTGTGAGATTTTATTCAATAGTGTGTGATTATTCATTTTTTTTTTTTGCTGGTTACATGACAATACATGTTAGCCAAAATTTAATAAAATTGTTGGTCTCTAAACTTTTCCTTTATAGATTTATATAGTTATTTTTTATTTTGAAATCAAAATTACTAAATTGTAGAAATTGTTTAGAAAGTTGAAAAATAGAAAATGATAATTTTGGAATTAGTAAAAAAATAATTAAAAGATCAAATGATGAAAAATCTTCAATATACATATAGGTATATGGTAAATGCTATGGTGTCTATTACATTGTATCTAAGTTACTAAAAAGAGTAAATAATTAATATTTAATAAATTTTATATAATTTATTTTTTACTATAAACATTTTATTTTTTATTTTAAAAAGTAAGTTAGACAATTTAGACACCATAACAAAGGTATCATAAAAGTCACCAAGATATATATGGATGTTCACTTTATTAGATGAGCAAAATTCATATCTTATACATAAATATAAGAGTTAAGTATGATTTTGATCTCTAAGATACAAGTCAAAAATTTCTTTTGTCTCTAATATTTTTTTTTACACAAAATCGTCCCTAAGATTTAAAACCAAGTTTTAAAATCGTCATTTTTATTTAAATCTTAAAATTTTGGACCAAATTATCCATAACAAAAAAATATAAAATAAAAAAAACAAAGAAAAATTAGAGAAGGAAATTGTTTCTGCTTCTACGAAAGGAGAAGAGAAGAAGAAGAAGAAAAAGGAAAGAAGAAGAAGTTGTCCATGATCCACTTTTGTCACCGCTTTTGCCACAAAAAATTTAAAATCAAGTTAAATCTTAAAAACTATTTTAAAACCAAGTTAAATTTTAAGGACCATTTTGTATGTAAAAAAAGGTTGGAGACCAAAATAATTTTAAACCTATACTTTAGAAATCAAAATCATACTTAATCCTAAATATAAAAAATTAAAGATTTTTTTTAAATCATCCGTGCGTAATCAAAACTTTTCCAGCATTAGAAGTGGCAACATTATTTAAATTTGTGGGTATTTACCCCGCCCTTATCTGTTTGGGGTGGATAATTACCAGCTCCCGCACTAAAATGAATTTTTCATGGGGACAGATTCTTAGGTGAGATGGGTCGGATTTATGTTAAACCCTCCAGGGTGTGGGTGTGTGTATATATATATATATATATATATATTAATAGAATAATTAATAATATTATATTTAATTTTTTATTTTAATTATATTATGTATGTAATGATGATATATAAATTTTAAAATTTAATTTTATTTGTTGAATTTTAATAATTATAAGTGCAGTAGAGGCAAGGCGGGTATTCGCAGGAGTGAGTTAGGATTTAGTTTTTTACTATTCGCAAATAGAAACCGTGAAGGTTCAATGCGAATTATTGTAGAGAGGGGCCGGGTCAGGTAGGACAAAAATCCACTATTACCTCCCCATTTATTCGATGCAAGTTGTTGTTAGTTCATTTATTCGATGCGAGTTATTTTTTTTATATTTTTTGCTTTGTATTATGATTCTATTAATTTAATTAGAATACTAAAGAGTACTGAGAATACTAAAAAGAATATTAAAATTTATTTAAATATTTAAAATAATTATTTAAATTTATATTCTTTTTAATAATTTTTTATTTAAAAATAATTTAGAATAATATAATTTAAACAATATTTATTTTATTATAATCTATTTTAATATAAAATTATCAAATATAAATCACATTAATACTAACTCACTTTTGACTAAAATCAATTTTGTAAAATTAATTTTATACAAATTTTTTTTTATAAATTTTAATTCAAACGCATATTAAATTTTAAATCTTAAATTATAAATTATAAATTTTAATAATTAAAAATAATAAAGTGTTGACTTTAAATATTAACTAATGTTAATAAAATATATTAGTGTCCTAATATTTTTCTTTTTTAATTTAAAGGTGACACATATTTAATTATTATCACCGTTATTTATATATATTGAATAAATGAACTGACATTCATTCTTTATATTTTTTAATTGATTAATATAAAGTAGACTTATTATGACTATGAAAAATAAAGTTTGATCTATATAATACAAGTATATATATATATAAGACGCAAGAAATAAACAGAAGAGGAAAGGCACATATAGAGAGAAGCAATTACAAACTACTGCAAAAATGTCGGCGGAGAAGAATAGTGAGGCGGTGGTGGAAAAGCTGAGCATCGACGAGATGCTTCAGAAGCACTGTGGCGAGTTCGGGAAGTGGCAGCTGAAGCACTTCGTTCTCACAAACCTTGCTTGGACCTTCTACGCCTTCCACATAATGGTGATGCCGTTCGCCGACCGCATTCCGGAGTGGCGGTGTGTTGGCAGAGATTGCGAGGGCGGTGGAAGTGTGTGCGAACTGAGGCCGGGGGAGTGGGAGTGGGTTGGAGGACGCAGCGGCTCCACCGTGTCGGAGTGGGGACTGATTTGCGGTGATAAGTTCAAGGTTGGTCTTGTCCAGTCCATTTTCTTTGCTGGCTGCATGATAGGTTTGTTCTCTCTCTTATTATTCTTTTAAGCTTTTTCTAAAGCGTGAAAATTTTATGATAATATAATATTTATAATTTTATATACATAATATCTATAATTACATATTTATTATATTTAAAATTATATTATTATTTTAATAATAATTAAAAAATATTAAATAAAATAACTTTAAACTTTTTAGGTGATTTATTATTATCTTTTAAATATTATTAATTTTGTTTGGAAGTAATCCGTAAAATTTTTTGTAAAGACAACAAATTTATTTTGATATTGTTATTTTAATAAAAATAACTAATGTTTAAACTAAACTACTACTTAAAAATTTTATTTAGACGAAGTTGATTGAATTATCCTACAAAACAATTATAATTTGTTTATGATTTTTTATAAGTTTAATTTTAATATATTATTAATAAAAATTATTTTATAAAATTGTTTAATCAAGTTTATTTATTTTGATAATGATTTACGTATTAATTGATGAAAGTAATTATTTTATTGATATAATAATATAATTAAATATATGTATACATTTTTTTTATATTATCAATACATTAAAAATAAATTTTTTAATAAAAAATTATATGTCATCAAATATATATATATATATATATATATATATAATATATATATATATATAATATATATATATATATATATAAATTGATGTTCAACTTTTTGGCCATTATATTGTGACTTGACAAGTCGTACCTGCTAAATAATTCTGAATATTATTAAAATTAATTATTAGTATATAATATAAAAAAATTTAAGTGTATTAGTATATTAATATTTTAGTAATTTTTAATTATTAATTTTAGTTATAAAAAAATATAATATATATACTTAAGATTAATCGTTAAAATTTATTAAAATATCGGTATATTAGTATATTTAAAAAATTTTTTATAATATATATTAAAAATAAATTAAATGATTTACATATAAATATATTCATAGAGATTTTAATATAAATATAGTATTTTTTTTAAATTCATATAGGATAATGAGTAGGTGGTGTTTGGTTTGATAAGATTATTTATTTAATCACTATATGTAGATTGCATTGACGCCACATGTAACATGTTCTGATGAATCTATATATCTTCAAAAAGGAAATTTTGACTAACGCAAGAATAAGAGTGAACCACGAGATTGGCATGGAAGGCGAGGCCCCATGCTTATAAAATATATATAAAAAATAAATTAAATAATATATTATATATAACTATATTAATAATTAATTTTAATGTATAAATAATATTTTTAAAATTCAAAATAAAGGTAACGATGAAGAAGATGATTATGGTGAATTGGTGATAGCGATGGTATAAGCTAAAAAGTGAAACTGTATGGACAAAAACATGAGAAAATAGGCCCTAAGCATATTTAGATATTTTGTGTTTATTGTTTTTGTCACTAATTCTATTTGGATCTCAGAAATTTTAATAGTAACTGTGGTTGGAGGTTTTGTTTTATAGTGGGCTTTGTCTTAGGTGGCGAAAGGTATATTAAGGATCTTAGTGGTCTAAATAAAAAAATTAAAAAATAACATGGTAAATTACTTAAGTACCATCATCTTCTTACTCTTGTTTTTCTTCATAATAATAACCACCATCAAGCCACTTGCTGTATCTTTGTCTTTCTTTCTAACAATAGCAATCACCACAATATTTACAAGTTACAACCAACATTATTAACAATATTATTAATAATTATTGTTTTTTCCTTTTTATGTTGTTAGGACAAAGTTCTTTCGCTCCAATCTAAGGCTCCACAATCATAGATTTCATAAACTGGTTTGGGATAAAACAGTGGTAAAAAGTAATAATTAATTTTTATACCATTTTTAACACCAAACTGAACTAATCCTTGATGACTGGGTTGTATGCCTTGTTAAATGGTAACTAATATACAACTTCAATGTCTTGCCGCCAGTTGCACTTCACAGATCCAATATGTTGTGTTTTAGACTAAACCTCAATAAATGACGAGTTCACTTGGTCAAAAATGTTATGGATGCTTCATACTCATGATAGGTAGGTGATGCGTGTTGTTTTTTATAGGAGCTTTTATTTTTACTTCAAAGATCACATTAATTGGAGAAAAATAATAATCAAATATCATTTTCTATGAAAAGAGAAAGATAGTAAAGTGGATGATAAGACAAAGAGGGAATAAGTTGAGAAAAAAGAATAAAAAAGTAAAATAAAAATTTTACAAATGTTGAATAATTAATTTATATTATTATCATTTTTAATATATAATAATTATTTAATCTAAACCATTCATCACTATTTTTTAATGGTTAAGATGAAAGATTCTATTTGGACCACCAAGATCCAAATATACTTTCACCACAATAGAACCAGCCTTGTTTAGTGACATATTATATGTCTCCCAATTACCACATCCAGGTTCAAGTCTCAGAGGAGAAAAAATAAATCCATTTAGTGTGTGTGGTGCATGAGAAGATATACATTTCTTTTTGGTAGTGATTATTGATGAGAGATTATTCGTTTATCATAACATGTATGGTAAAGTAAATGTATGTAAACATGATACATTGACATTGTAATAATTTTCAGGAGCTGGAATATTTGGTCACCTCTCGGATTCATTTCTAGGAAGAAAAGGTTCACTCACAGTGGCATGTGCTCTAAACGGCATCTTTGGTTGCATAACAGCATTTTCTCCTAACTATTGGATCTACACCATCCTTCGCTTCCTCACCGGTTTCAGCTCCGGTGGCGTGGGTCTCTGCGCCTTCGTTCTTGCCACCGAGCCAATCGGTCCCACCAAGCGTGGCTCTGCCGGCATGTCAACCTTCTACTTCTTCTCATCTGGAATCGCACTCGTCTCACTTGTCGCCTACATTTTCCATATGTGGCGCCACCTCTACATCGCCGCCTCCATCCCCTCTCTCTTGTATGTCTTCATTGTCATTCCTTTCCTGTCCGAGTCCCCGAGATGGTACCTCGTTCGAGGAAGAATAACCGAGGCCACACAGATAATGGCATTGATTGCTTCCTCCAATGGGAGGCACCTCCCCAGTGGAGTTTTTCTTGCACTCGACGAAGAATCATCAACTAATGAAGAAGAAGAAGAATTTCTGATGGAGGACAAAGTTGCACAAATTGGATCCATCGTGGACGTGATTCGATTCCCAATGACAAGAACAAGGTTACTCGTTGCAATAGTTCTCAACTTTGTAGGGTCTTTGGTTTACTATGGTATAAGCTTAAATGTGGTTAATTTGAAAACCAACCTTTACATGAACGTAGCGTTGAATGCGATCGCGGAGATGCCGGCGTTTGGAATAACGGCGGTGTTATTAGAAAGGTACGGAAGGAAGCCGTTAACAATAGGAACAATGTGGTTTAGTGGATTCTTTTGTTTGTTGGGCAGTTTGATGAAGAATGTTGGGATTTGGAAGATTGTGAGAATGGTGTGTGGTATTTTGGGTGTATTTGGAATGGCTGGGACTTATAATTTGTTGTTCATATACACGGCAGAATTGTTTCCGACGGTAGTGAGAAATGCGGCGCTAGGGTGTACTAATCAAGCGGCGGAAATGGGGGCGATATTGGCGCCGATTGTGGTGGTTTTGGGAGGGTGGTTGCCGTTTGCAGTGTTTGCGGTAAGCGGGATAGTGGGTGGAGCATTTGCATTTCTTTTGCCGGAGACTCATAACCAGCCATTATATGATACATTTGCTGGATTGGTGGCAGCAAGTGTGTGATTGTAAAAATGTTGTTTAAGTCATGGAACAAATATTATTGCTTACAACCTAATTGGTGCCATGATGAGCAGCCAATTACCCGGTATTCATGTAATAAAAAGACAGTGCAAGTAACTTTTTTTTTGTCACTTTTTATGTCTGTAATGTACATGCCTTTGTCTTGTTTATATTATATGATAGAAAAGAAACATCAGCCAAAATGAAGTATAAAGTATCAGAGATTATGGTCGGTCATGCATAAATAATAATTAAACTTTGTGGAGATGCGGGGGATCGAACCCCGTGCCTCTCGCATGCAAAGCGAGCGCTCTACCATTTGAGCTACATCCCCGGGTTGGAAGATTCTTGTCAATAATATAAATTTGTTTAATATTTTTTAGGATCATCCTTAAGCCCAAAATCTCGAAAGAGCTAGTATGGCTAGATAATCTTTTAGGAAGCGTTTCAAATATATCATAGTTTTTGGTGTTCAATACTTTTAGATATTGATCTCAATCATGTATATAATTTACAATTGAAATTAATGTTTAAAATTAATTTTATGATTGAGATTAATGACTAACAAAATTGAAATACTTGTTAGAACTATAATATATTTAAAATGTTTTCAATCTTTTTTTTTTGGTTGTGAAATAAGATGGGACATTAAAGTGTTGATTGGTTTGAGCATTTAATGAAAATAAAAACAAGGCATGAAAATATAATTGATTTAATATTTTGAAATGTTTTTAATGAAAATATTTTTTTTAAAAAAATAAAACAAAGTTGAAACCACTTTTTTTTTTCAAAATTTTCAGTTATCATCTTTGAAAACATTTTCATTTCAAAATACCGGATTTTCAGTTTTAAGTTTAACATTCGAATCTTTCCAACTCCTCTTTTTATGCATTGATTTTTTTTCTCCCTCTTCTACTATCAATTCCATGCACTGATTATTTTTCTCCTCCCTCTTCTACCATCAATTTCATGCACTGATTTTCTTTTTCTCCTCATTCTTCTACCATTAGTTTTCTAACATGTCAACTCCTCTCTTTATTGCTATCAAGTGTTGTTGTGAGGTCTTTTATTTTTTAATCCGCTTATACAAACATCTTTTTGAAAAAGTTAAAATAAAACTTTTAATATGATCAATTTTTAAATAAAATTTTATTAATTAATTTTAATATAAAAATAACATCATTTTTTAATATAAGTATAAAGATAAGATGAGGTCTTTTAAGTTCAACTAAAATATCAAAATACAGCAAACAGTGCTAGAAGCAGTAAAAAAAGAACTAATAAAAATATGATCAATTTAGTTTTACAATTTAAGATTAAATAAGTGTATTTATTGAATTCTTTTGTTTAATACTGAGTACGTTCTAATTGAATTAAAAAAATTATAATGAATAATAGATTATCTATTAATCTTTTATAATCTTATTTTTTAATGGTAAATCTATATGAATATAATTAATTATTTTGAGATAGTAATTTATTTAATATTTAATATTGTATAAAAATAAATTATTAAATTAATAAAAAATTAAATAACTAATTTGTACATTTAATAAAAATATAAAAAACTAGCATATCACTTATTATATCTAAAGGTCACACGTGATATTAAAACAAATCTCGAGTTTAATTAGAAGGGTACTAAACCTTAGAAAAAGGACAAGCGTCAAAGACAATATCCACAAGTAATAAAGAATGTACAAGAAATAAAGAGTGTCGAAAAGAAAAATTAATTTGGCAATCTCAGGAACAACCTCCGAATCAGAGAAGAGCAATGGAACAACAAAAGGAATAACAGTATGGTAGTTTGAAACAAAATCAAGTTGAGTTAAAGAAGTATAAAATCATGGAAGGATTAAAAATTTAAAAATTTATTATTAAGAACACCTTCTAAAACACTTGAATATAAAGAATGAAAAATTTAAGGAAGACCACCTCATGTTCTAAAAGAAAAGATATGTAACTCGCATTTTACCAAAGGAAGTCAAAAGAAAATTTAATTGCATTTCGTCCAAACGGTTTTCAAGTAAAAGACAGAATAGGTGAGGTTTGAAAAAAAATGAAAATCAATTGTGTTAAGGCTAAAATAATGTCTCACCATTCTCGAAAGACATGTAGGTGCTCAATTAGATAAGATTGTGCAATGGAATCGCGGCAAAGTTGGAAGGAGTCAAATTTTGTTGGAAAAGGAAAGTCTGGAATAAAGTTTTAAACTACACAAACTTTCAAAATTTATATTCAAACTCCATTTAGAAAAGAAATTTCGAAGTAAAATTTGCTTATAGGTCAGTAAAGAAAATAAGTGGTGCATTATAAACAGATAGGTTCCCACTAATTAAGGAAGATTTTCAAAACTTCATTTAAAATAGTGCATGCCAACTTTAAAACAACTTTGTCAAATTTAAAGAATAGCTATGGATGCAATTAAGCGACAACATTTGATTTAAAATATCTTAAGAAGGAAATCCAAAACTTGTTTTAAAAATTCACATCAAAACATCAAGAATACACTTGAAATCGCCATCACCTAGGTAGCGTTTGGTGGAGAGACAGAGACAGAAAAACAGAGACTGAGAGACAGAGACTAAGAGACAGGGATTGAAACAAATCTCAGTATTCTGTTTGGTGCAAAATGGGAGACAGGAATTGAAATAGGAATGAAACTCTAATTTAATTTGCACAAAGGGTAAAATTGGAATTAATTAATTGAAATGAAAGTATTTTAGGTATAAAATGTTATTAAAGTTTCAGTCTTCATCTCTAAAAATTTTAGTCTCCTGTGTCCCTACTTTTTGGAGGTACTGAAATACTGAAATTTTGGAGACAGAGACAGAAATTTTAGTACCAGTCTCTGAACTAACAAACACAATACTGAGTCTCAGTCTCTCAGTCTCTGTCTCAGTACCTGAAAACAAACGCTACCCTAGGGACATTCAAGAATATTAAGATGTACTGAAAAAGAAATCAAGTTATATGAAAAAGGATCTTAAATCAAGGGAGTTCAAACAAGATTTATGAGGCATGAGACATCAAACAAGCTTTCAATCGATCCAAAAGAATACAAAACTCGTAAGAAAAGACAACTCGATCAATAGTGAATTTTCGAAAAATAACCTTTGACTAAACAAAGACAAATAAGAGGACAAACGGTGCACTAGATTGAAATAAATTCGGGATGACTCGAACGAGTATGAGATTCACAAGAAAAGAAAAACTAAGACTAATGATGATGTTTATAACAGTAAAAGAATAATTAAAAACAGAACCAAGTATATTGTTCAAAGAAGTGAAACGCTTAAACAGGAATTGGCCAGTTCTTAAAAGGAAGGATATGAGCCCAATACTTAAAAAAAACAATAATTGCATAGACAATGTGTTATACTAAACCAAATTCAAATTAAAAATAAATTAAGTGAAGTTTGTCAAATGAAAATCAACGGAAAAGAGGCAAAAATTTTTTTTTTTTGAAGAATTCCTAAATACATAATCAAATAAAGATATTCGTAAAAACTGTAATAAAGTTGTTAGGAAATCAAGTTGTATTTAAAGTAAATATATTTCCATAAATCAGAAAAGGAACAGGTGAGGTATTGAAAACAATTAGTTTTAAACTATTTATGGAACTTTCAAAGTTTATATAGAGAAGTGTATATCAAATCAAAAGCGGTTTTGTTAAGATTTGAAGAATCGCTATAATTATTGTTAAATAAGAGGAAAACTAAATCACAATTTGCTTACAAAGGACTCGGAATAAGAATTTAAAAAGGTATACTACATCAAAATAGGTTCAAATATATATCAAAGAATACATGACTCAAGAGGAAGTGCCTAAACAGAGAAGGTAAATACACTAAGGATTTTAAGCACAGACATATGCAGTTAGGATCAAACAAGAATGTATATGAATAGAGGAATAAGTTTGAAAAAATCAAACTACTATTCAAAAGAAAAGGCAACAAGAACTTCAAGATAGACTAGGAAAGAACAAGTCACATGATTCCAATAGAATTCAAGACACATAATCGAGTAACCATGAGAAATAGTCTCTAACATTTCCAAAATCCATGATTCGCGTTATCTATAACTCGTATATCGTCTATGATAACCCATGAATGTTTTCATATACATAATCCACTAGCTATTAAGCCGGCCAAACTCAATACCAAGAATTATGCAATGCAAAACTAATGGCATTATCAATAGACTGTCATGTGCATAAAGCTCTAATTCTCATTATCGGAACAAGACTTACTACATGACAGATGTCCAGAGTATGCAATTGAAGCATAGTCTGTCAATTCCTCAAGCTCTACAAGAAAGACTGCTCTGATACCATAATGTAACACCCTAACTATCAAAATGATACGCTTCCGGCTGCGCCACTCTGATAGCTCGGGTATCACGACTACTCTTATAATATTTAATACTAAAATATGAGCATGTTTAAAATTTTAAACCGTATTTTTCAAAAACTTACATCCATACTTACATTGCAAATTGCAATACTCATAGAGAATACATGTAAATATATATACTCAAATATTTTTACAGGCATTACATAATTGAGTTCCTATCCCTCTTATAAGAACTTGTAAGGATAAAGGCGAGAGAAAAGTAACTACTACAATACATCATATAAACAGAAAACAGAATAAACTTTTCGTGACTTCTTCGTCCATATCTTGAAAAAGAAACACCTGTAGGGGAGTGAGAACATTGTCCTCAAAAGGGTTCTCACTATAGGGTCGCAGAATTATTATAATAGGATACGTGAAAATAAAAACTGTTTTTAAAGTACAGTGATTGTTACCCGCCTTATGTATCTTTTCAAAACCATAAATCCACATTCAAAATTCAAAATCCTTTTTAAAAGAGAAATCTATTAATTCTCCAAAAATTCAAACCTTTTTAAAAGAGTTTTTCCTAGACAGTATGAATGACCAAACTGTTCTAAGCATAGATTCATTAAGTCTATGCTGAACCAGTTTAGTTTTTCATACTTTACTAAACTAAAAACACAAACTGTTCACGGCCTTTGGCCCATGACATAATCAATCACGGCCATAGGCCCAAACATTTCAATCAACAGTCAATCCACGACAATCCAACTAATTTTCAATCACAAACACAAGTAAGAAGGTTCAAACACAATCAAGCAGTTATATCAAGTAGAGCAATTAGCAATTAGACATAATTATTCACGTAGGCAAACCAATTACAATATGCATATCCAGATAACATCATGTAGATTTATATGATGAATGACGGCCCTATAACTAATGAGTCTCATCTGTCGGTTATCAAGCCAATTCGACAAATCCAGTTTGCTAAACCCTTGGGGCAGCAACCCCCTCCCCATGTATCACATATCATCAACCAGGAAAGGGTTTCAAGCGCAGGAGCCTATTGTTCATCAGAGTCGGCGTCGGCATCTTCAATATCCATGGTTATAGCTCCAGCAATGAGGTCTCCAAACTACCTTCGTGGCAAACTGAGGTGGTAGTGGTCCTAATGGAGCTCATGTGCCATTTTAGGTAGCAGGTCGTGCAGCGTATCTGTCCTGGTAGCTTCTTTTCCGCTTCAGACAGCTTTCTATGCTGAAGGACGTTCTGGTGGAGGAGCCTCGTGTTGTAGAGCCCTTCCAATAGCCCAGAATCATAGAAGATTTAATGGGGTTTCAATGGCGGTCTCTTATCTCCGGCGACTTTTCAATCGGCGTCTCTCTGTGAGTCAGCAGCAACACGCATTACATCTTGAGTGCCTTCGTCTTTAATGAAGGATAGCTCTAAGTCTTGATTCTTAGGACTAGGGGGGAAGATTTCATTAGGAGGGAGATGGTTGTTGTTACTATTTTCGAATTGTTTTTTTTTTTTTGCGGGTGTTTTTTGGCTAATCATTTATCACAAAAAAAAAAAAGGAAATAGGTTGGTTATTCACGGGGTCAAGCAGGCGATTGATAATTGTTTGTCAATAATCCCCAACGAACACTTGGGATCGGTCGAATAGCGCAAACCAGAGGTTGGCCAATTTAGTTTATAGACGTTCTGTGCAATAATTAGTCGATCAATTGAATCGGTTGACAAACGATCTATCGATTAGTGAATTTTGTTTTGTTTTTCCCATTAGATGTGAACACAACATATTACTAGAAAAAAGGGATCTCCCAAAAGGCATACCAATAAAAAACTAAACGTGGTATGAGAGAGGTGAAATTAATAGAACTAGAAGAAGGGGAAAGAGCTTCGAATTCGATTAAGGATTTGAAGGAAGAATTGCCAATAGCTTTCCACATGACATCAGGGACTGCTCCGCAGTTATGGATTCCTGCTCGAAGATGAACATGTTGCGAGCTTTTCGCATTTTCCAGCTTAAAATTTCCCACTCCATAAAGGTTCGCTTGTTAAGATGATTGCTCTTGAAGAGCGATGTTGCACGAGACCAGCTTTGCCAGAAGGAGGTCGAGCCATTGCATATAACATTTCTAGGTACGGTGCTTCTTTTCCATGTCTCATTAGTCTTCACACATTCAAAGAGACAATGATTAATGGTTTCCTGGGCTGATTACAATGGCGGCAAATGGGGGAGATTGTTTGGATGCGGCGGTGGAGGTTTTTGGAGCACATGCAGCTTTTCATGGAGGCTCTTCCAAAGAAAGATTTTAATTTTTGGCTGCAGGGGAAGCTTCCACAAGTCTCTCCAGGTCTCTTTATGCTTCATCGAATTCGAGAAAACTCAATTGAAAGGTGCAAGAAAAGGTAAGCAATCTGGTAGCCTGAGCTCACTTTGTACTTCCTACTCTTTATTTTTGTCCAGTAGAGTTGATATTCTCAATTGGTTATGTTTATTGATAAAATCATCTATGCTACTACTGTTGAAAAGTGCTGCTGAATAAATTCCCGATTTTATGTGTTATCTGGCCTTATTAGATCTCTGATTCCGAGGTTAGGAGGAAAAAAAAGGCTGATTCGGGCCAAGCCACGGGTCTCGGAACAGGTTGATGGAGTCACCAGTACCAACATTTCAATACAAACCTTTTTCTAGTACTTTTCGACCTTCCAGCAAATTCTTTCAACCCTAAAAAGGTGCATTCCCTGATTCTGCATTTAAAACATTACTTTACCGATAATATTTTTTTTTTAGCATTCTGCTAATAAGGACTGAGATTGTGTTGATATTTTTCAGCATTGTTTAACTAGCTAGTAATGCTAGATTTTAAATTCTTATGTCTTTAAAACCTAGACCACCTTCAACCTTAAGTCTCGACATAAAATCCCTGTTTATTCAGGCCATTTTGCCCTTAGATGTACGAATACAACATTTTGTGTTATACATAAAAACGTATTTTCATTCACATCATACAATAACCATTCATAAATACATCATTTTTCTAAACATTTTTAGTTTCTAGCTATTTACTCCTAGACCATATATATCAATATATACTTCTCAATACAATAGATACAATTGTTTATGAATTGTCCATCAGAACATGAATGGCGTTGGAGAGAATGCTGGCATAATCGTGGGCATGGTGTTTCGTCTGCGAATTACACAAAATAACATTAGAACCGAGATTGAATTATGAGCCATATGCCAAGTTGCCAACATAAACCAAATTCAAACAGGGTAGAAGTGAACATACAAAATGTTCCAATTAATGTTCCAATTTTCCGCCCCAAATTCCACAATGCTAAACTTACAAGCAAACTAATCTAATCCTTTTACCCTGTGGCCTAACAATAACCCAATAGCTAGGTGGATCAAATACTCACGTAAACTATTCCTTCAGCTCCTAATTTTTCTTTAACGTATAAAATAAAATAAAATACTAAAAACGATGATTGGTGCTGACTTTTTTTTCCCAGTAATATATGATAATTGTTTTTTCCCTTTTTTTTTTCACTTCATAACTTTTTTTTTTAAAGAAAAAATACCCATTTATTTTTTCTTTTAAATTCAAGTTTTATGAATTACTGTTAAGAAGTAGTTAATTTTCCATTTCTTTTCAATCGTGTGGAACTGTAGATACATTTGTAAGACTCTTAAATGTTTGTATAAAGAAGAAATAACTTAAATTCAAACCTTCAATAATTTTGTTCAGTTACCCTTTTAGTCATAGTGATTGATGAATAATAGCAAATAATTAATTTAATAATATTTTTTCTCCACTTACCTGTAATCATAATCTCCATCGTCACTGTAATAACGCCGCTGAACCCTCACTGCCGGAGCCACAGCGGCGCCACCGCCACTCCTCCTCCTAACATCCCTTCCAGCCCCCGGCCCTCCCCTCTCGCGCGTAGCCGCCGCGCCGTCCTCGGAAATCGATCCTAGCGAGGGTCGCCAATCCGGCGCCCCTCGCTTTTTGCGGCGAAAATTCTGCGACGGCGGCGGAACCAACGGTTTCGTAGAGTAACCAGAATCCTCGGATCTAAGATTCGAAGTGCCGCAGCAATAAACAAAGTCCAACAAAAACCTCATTGAAAAAATTAAAAATAAAAATATATATAATCCAAGAAAAAGAAACAGGAAAAGGAACTAATAATGGTAGGTTCCTAATGCTATAGAATTTTTAGTGGAAAAAATTAAAAGAAAAAACAAAAACAGGTTCCTATTTATTCTGTTTAGCATATAGCTATGTATGACTATGTTTCTGTGTTGTGAGTTGTGACTTGTGAGCGACTGAATTTGGGACTTTATAACAGGCGCTTAATAATGAACATAACTGTCCGAGGGGATGAGATTCGTCGTTATCCGTTGCATGCTGAAAATTTACCCTTTGGTTATGGTGTTAATTACGGGTTGTGCCATTACTTTCAAGTGCCGGTACCATCTCGCGTCGTGGTAGTTACTGGTTAGTGGTTAGTGAGTGTTTTGGGTTTGTGTTGTGTTGAGCATTGAACTGGGCCCACTGTGGGGCTTCAATGTGGGGGCTTTTATGGGCCATGAGCCCACGTGCTGAGCGTGATTTTGATTTGCCAACACCTTCCCTAAAATATTTTTAGTTTTATATGTTAAATGAATAATTAAATAGTAATTATGATTACTTGTTGATAAGAAAAAAAGCTTTTTATATATACACGGTATTAGAAGAATCATTTAATTTTGTGTTAATATTAAAATCTATTCATGTATATTTAATACTACAAGATAAAGTTAGACAATTATTTTTTAAGTATTGACTTCAAAATAGTTTTTTTTACAAAAATATTATGTATATACTAAAATTAGTCACTAAAATCAGCCACTAATGTATTTATGTATAAATACATATATAATTTAATTTATTTTTAATATATATTTATATTTTAACATGTATTTTATGTTAATAACTGACTTTGATAATTAATTTTGGTGTACACGTGACATAACTCAATATTTTAATATTGTCTTTTGAAGATATTTAATCTTATGTGAGATGAGTAGATGTTATTCGCAAATAATTAATTTTTTATGAAGACTTATACAAAAAATTAAATTTTTTTATAAAATGAATAGTTAAAAATAATTAAATAATAATTTAATTAAATATATTAAATTATTTAATAGATTTTAATTATTCATTTTATATGAAAATATTTATATTTGAATTTTCATCGTACTAAAAAGACCCAAGAGTCATTAGCGAAAATTCGAAAAGACATTCCAACGTCTTCCTTCGGACTCAAAAATCAAATTTGAAACTTTTTCAATAAATTTCTTTATTTATTTTCACATTGCCATCTAAATAAAAGTTCATTCATTGTGTAATTCTTCTGGTTAAAGAAATGAGTGGATGATGATGATGGAATTAAACAAAGAATAATAATAATCCGTTAAGGCTATAGCAAATCGCCATTTGCCAAAGAGCCCTATCCTGAAATGTATAAAGAGATTGATTCCTGAAGCCGCCGTGGTCCGGTTTTGGGTCCCTTTATTTTGTATGTATATCCGATAATATGTTATTTTGGCTTTTTTGGCTTAAATATGTCACTGCTCTCCCCCCACAAGCCCCATAGGCCATAGCCTAGGCAGTAGGCATAGAATAATTTTAATGCTCATATGTTTTTCATTTTACAAATTCGAAAACTTAAGAAAATCATGAGATATTTTTGGAGATAAATTTTATGGATATTTATGATTGTGTATTTGTTGATTAAAAGTGGAAGTGAAAGTACCGATGAACAGCAGTGAGACATATATATAAAACAAGGGCAAGTCTTTGAACCTTGCCAATCTAATTAGAGTGGCTCCTTTTCCGTTTTGCTATGTTTTGATTAAGATGATAAATTTGATGATGACTGTCAAGATAATTTTTTGCTATTATATGAATAATTTGAAGATGTAAAAATAGAGTAAAGTACGATTTTAGTCTCTAAAATATAGGTCAAAAATTTTATCCGTCTCTAATTTTTTTCATTTGAATTCGTTTCTAAGGATCAACTAAGTTTTAAAATCGTTTTTTGAAGAAAAAGCTTTTTAAAGACGATTTTATTCTTGTGTGTCGTCATTTTATTTTCAGCTCCGTCATCCTCTCTCTATACACCATCTTGATCATCATCTCTTTATACATCTTTTTTTCCTGCTTCCACTTCCGATCAGACACTTTTCCAGCAATCACTTCATCGTAGGTCGACCACCTGAATACCGGCTTGTTCGAGTCGTTCGATGAAGGTATGGGGGATCTCTTGGCTCGTGAGGAACGGTTTTGTTGGTGTCCATCGAAACTTTGCCGCCGTTTTCATCAGTGTTTGTGTTGATGTCGTTTTCACAAGTGCTTGTAGGTTTTGTCACTAAAACCCTCGTTGAGAACCGGAAATCAACCATGCACACCATCTTTGTGGTAAAGTGTGATGTGCAGCAATGAAACCCTCATATTTGTCTTTCAACATCTCTACCACTCGTCTCTTCACCTTGTCTTTGCCCACCATTTCTGTCGTGGTTGTTGTCCCGCTTTTGTCCATCGTCTCCCTCATTCCTGGTAAGATATTTTGGCACTCTCAATTTTTATATTGAATTTGTTTCATGTTTCATGGATTTCATTAGTAACTTATCTCAATTTTTATCCTGTTATTAAGTGCTCGTTATTGTTTGATTGGATAATTTTACTAATTTCATGAATTTGTAATTGAGATTGTGAATCACTTTGTAAAAGAATTGTGAAATTTAAGATTGTAAGGCTTGGTTATGTAATTTTGTTTGGAATTCAACCATTATTGTTTCTGTGTTGGTTGAATGGGTGGAGTATGTAAGCAATCTGCTGCTCAACGGTGTTCACAATCACTAAGGAGTGCTTGATGCTTTTATTGGTGATCAGCGAGCGAGAGTATAACTATCTGAAGGACAAATTTAAAATCAAATTGAACCTTAGAGATGAATTTAAATGCAAGAAAAGGTCAGGGATAAATAAAATTTTTGGCCAAAATTGTACTTAATCCGTAACAATATGAGAGTGTTTGAGAAAAAAGTAGCGAGTGTTGATAACAGATAAAAAAATAATTAAGAGCTTAGTATATCTTTGATATGAGAACCCCAGCAGAGCAAGGTAAGTCAATCACTGGTCTCCTTCCCGCCGTCGTGACTCTTCCTTTGTCAGCTCTAGCTGCCATGTCCGCTTCATCGTTTGTCCCGGTCACCAGTCTCCTACCTCCGCTGTGTAGCTCCCATGCACGAAGGTAAAGTGGAAGGGGTCGTCCGAGTCTTCTCCTTCTGTCGTGCATGTCTGTGACGTCGTCGGCATTCTCCCCAGCCATCCGTCCCTGTGTCATTGTCGGCAGCCTTCTCCACTGGCCCTGTTGTGCGTTGCCGATCGCAAGTGACTCCCCTCTCTATCGTATGTTCCTCTCCCTTGTCCCAATTTAATTTTAGTGGTTGTTGATAAATTAATCTTGCATCAATTCAATCTTTGTGCCTTCTGAATTTTGGTTTGAACAACGTTGATCGATTAATTTTGCCCAAAATTTTCTTCCCCAATTTAACATTCGGATTTAATTTTTTCCCAATTTTTAAACCCATAAGTCTTGATATGTTTGTGTTTATTGCTTCAGCTCATTTAGCACATACTGCTTAACAGTTTCCCACGACAATTTCAAGACCTGGATTTTTGTAAATTTTCTAAGTTGTAAGATTTGAAATGATGTAAATAAATAAAAAAAACTGAAATTAACACATTTGTAATTTTACCTTCATCGAACTAAGCTGAAAAGTTGTAATTTATTGAAATTGGATAATTTTTAGGTTCCACTTTTGATATTCAGACTCATAAGAGGCTTCATTCTCTCTAATCTTATTACTTAATGATTCCAACTGATGCTCATATTCTTGTGCCTTCTCTTTTAGTTCTCCTTTAGCACCCTTGATTTCTACTTCCAACTGTGAGCATTGTAAATCATATGTTTTCTTCGTTGTTTCTAGATCTTTCGTCAATCTAGCAATATCTTGGTTACTATTTATCAATGCCTCTTCTAATTCTTACTTCTTTGTTGAAAGTTTTGCATTTTTCTTTTCTAGATCATTCACCAGCTTAGTAACATCTTGATTATCTATTTTCAATGTTTCTATTTCTTGTTTCAATGCTGAAATTTCTATGGTTTTATTCTCAAGATCTTTCATCAGTTTAGTAATATCTTGGTTACCATTTTTCAATGTTTCTTCTAATTCTCGAAGTAACGTTCTAAATTTGTCTTAACTTAAGCTTATTTATGTATTCTTTTTGTTTGCCTTGAAGCAGGTTCTCTGACGAGCGGATATCTCGGAGATTTGAAATAAATTATTTGAGGTGTGTTCCTGTACCTTCAAATATGACAGATATTTCATTTGTCAAGAACCAATAAGTCTTGCACAAAATCTTTTCAAGAACTTACTTAGTATTTATTTTTAATCTAAAAACCTATAAATTCATGGCAAACCATTTCGCAGATCTATTTGTTCTATTATTCAAGTTGTTTTGCCAACTTGAAACAGTAAAATTTAGGATTATTATGCACAAATCAAATTATTAATTTGAATTTCAACTAACATGCTTTTAAATTCCATTATATTATCTCATATTTTTCTTTTCTTCTGATAAAATTTTGGGACTCGACTTTTTGTCTTTTGGTAGTAGGTGTATATATAAATCTTGTCTATAGGGTAAAAAAAAGTAACTATTTTCTACTACTAGGATATAAAAATAAATTTTGCATTATTATTATTATTATTATTATTATTATTATTATTGTAATTGTAGTGATTGAAATTGGATGGGAAGAACATGGTATGTCGTTTTCAGAGAGAAGTGCATGAATCTTGTGTGAGCCCCTGAATCTTTTTATCAAGTACTAGGAAATGGGAATTCAATGTTTAATATAGAATTGTAGATATAACTTTTACGTATGCTTCATGGATAACGCAGTAAATTATTTTATTACTGGTACTAATTTCCAGAATCTTAGTTGATATTCACCTTAATAAATAGCAAGCTGCACAGCTATATAATCAACTAGATAGTTGTATATGTGAACTGTACTCTCACGTATATATACAATAATAATAATATTGTGGTTGGAGCACATATATAATAGTTAGCTTTTCCTACTTAGAGTTGCACCTTATTTAATATTATTTAATTAAAATGTACACATATAATTGATAATCAAACTTATATATATTTATAAGTTTGATGTGCATGTTAAAACTATTAAAAGGGCGTATATATGTTTTCTTTATTTGTGAGATATGATTACAATGATAGGTAATATAACTAATTTTCATCTCATAACTTGATAATCATTAGGGGAACCTCTACTTTTTTTTTTTTAATTAAACTAGTTCTTTTGGCTTTGTATCGTTGGATGATTGATGGAAACAACTTGCAGGTTTAGTCGATGACCAACAACTGATGGAGACATTAGTGTTGGTATAAGTGCTCCTGGTACTTCATCAACTAAAAGCTTTACTAAAATTTGATCAAAGCATCAACTAAAAGCTTTGATACAGCTAATAGAATTTTCTTAGCATAGTAGTTTTGTATCCAATATTTTTTGAGCAAATAATTACAAATAAATGTTTTTTCTAGTTAACGTTTTGGAATTATCTATGAGTTTAATAGTTTATTTAGTATTTTTTATGTTAATATTTCAAGTTTAATAAATATGATGTAAAGAAAATAGGTTATAATGAAGAAAAATAGTATAAACTATTGTAGTTGATCAAAATTTTTTTTCTAAACTTGTGTATGAAATTGCAACGATTCAAAACCGTCGCAATTTTTTTAAAAAAAATCCACATACCAAAATAACGGCGGTTTTGCAACTGTTGTAAAATTGTCAACTTAATTTGCTGCAATTGTACCAGCGGTTTATTAGAACCGTCGCAAAATCAAATCTTCACCTCCTAATAGATGACGCTTGTAGCACCGCGAGAATTTTGTTTCGCGACAGTTTAAAATCGCTGTAAATCTCTAAATAAACTGCCGTAAATGACTATTTCTGTTACAGTGAATGAAGGTCAAATCCCCAAAAATGTGAAATTAATACATAAAGAAAAGCAAAGAGTTAATCATCAACAACAATGGAAAGGAATGATAATTGAAAAGTGAAGGAAATTAAATCAAGTGGGTAGTTTGAAGAAAAACGATACTAGATTAAAGTACTCGATAGGTAAACATTATCAAAAATAACAAATTAGCTTTGATAATATAAAAAGGCTAATATGCTAATCAACTTCAATACAACGGGTAGGATGTGGACATTTAAAGGTAACAATAGACTTGTATGAATATGGCCTAATAAACAGTTTGAGTTAGCAATGAATACAATAATAACATTTGTGGTCAAAAGAATTACTCGTTGTTGCTCTACTGTATTTTGTTTTTAGTGTATTGTTTGTTAAATTAAGTTGTTTCTTTTGTTTGAAACCACCCTACGGAGGTTATATTATCTTTGATGACAATATGAAAAGAGATACATAGTGGTCATAAATTAGTTATATTTTTCTTTTTTTAGGTCGAATTTGTACGGAATAATCTAAAAAAATTCATATAAAAATAAAATTATAAACGATTTGAGAATTTAATTAATTATATTTAATAAAATATATCAAATCATCTAATAATATATAATATAATTTTCACATAGATATTTTTCATTAGAGTAATCACTTTAGATTAAACCATATTTACATTATGCTAAGGTCTCGCCTATCCTAACATCATTCTTAAAAGTGGCAAATCAAACCATATCTATTAAAAAACATTTAGCAAAATAATGAAAGTGCAAATCCTTCATGCATCTCAACTTGTTAGTAGTAATAAAGTCTACAAGTGGGTGCATAAATAAATCTCCACGAGGTGCACTTTGTTGTCATGGCCTCAAACAAACAGCAAATAATAACTATAATAAAAATCTCTCTGTTTTTATTCTCTTGTCCATTAATTAAAACTGCTCAATTACAAAGATAGCTAGGTCAGTGTGTGTTCCTCGCAGCCCCGTTGACCCTAAAAAAATGTATATCTAATTAATAATGTCTAATTCTCAATTACAAAGCTTTGTTCACCTACAATTGTTTAATAAGCAAGTCATTTTCTCTTCGATCTTAATCTAAATCTATACAAGACTCAAAATTATATTACTAGACAATTGGCATCACTAATTAGTTGTTATGTTATTATTAACATGCTTAATTCAAATAGAAGCATTATTATTGGATCGGATATAGATTAAAAAATTGAGAACCAGCTTTTTTTTTTTAATTAATATTTTTTCTTCAAAATTATTTTTCACTTCAATTTTTTTTTTTCGTTCACTACTTTATTAGTTGAAATATGTTGATTCGCTAACAAAATCAACTAATAAATCAATATTGGAGCGGGTTGTGACTTTTGATAAAATTAAATCTGGTCATATATATGGGACCAGTGTTGCAAAAATAAGCTTGAATTTCATTAATGCTGTTATAGGGAAGTGCTTCCTTACTGTGTGTGTTGACACTTGACAATAACAATACGAAGATATAGTATTTTTGTCTTCCAAAAAAGGTATACAATATTAGTAAGAGCAAAGGTGGCATAACTAGAAAGACCTACATAATCAGAATATTTGACAAAAAGATTATTTATAAAAGCTAACTTATATATGATACGAAATCTTATTTTAAGGGGAAAAAAAGGTTTATCTAACATAAGTATTGTTTCCTTTTCCTTTTTCTTGGAAAAGTATACTCAAACTAATTTAATTACTTAATACATTTTATTCTAAAATTGAATCAATAATTCTATTTGAAAATATTGTATGTCTATACCACCAGCTCATCATTAAAGTAACGTTTCTTAATAAATAGGAGTGCAGTATTTTTTATTAATTAAACAAAATTTAATTTTTATTCATTATATTATATTAATAATTTAAATTTAAAATTAAAGATTTATAATTTATAATTTAGAGTTATTGTGTTATATTTTATTTTTTAATAACAAATTAATTTTTTAAAAATAATGCACTCCTTATTATCTTCCAAGCCTATTAACATTCGGCATCTATACCACTATGCTCATCAACTCAATATATATATAATCCAAATGACGTGACGTGAATAATTGCTGAAGGCAAGATCAAATCTCTGAAAAAACCACTTGCTATTTAATATCCGTGGCATATCTCTCTCAACTAAAATATAATCTATTAAAAAATTTCAGCCAATAATAAAATTCTTATTCAAGATACCATTCTGTAATGCTTTTGTTTGGTAATTGAAAAGAGAAAATGATATTACGGACACAAAACTTTAATGGAAAATTGACCTAACCTTTTATATGCGTCAATAATTCAATGACCATCTATCAGGGACTCATGTTTTATTTTGCTGAATTATTATAAAAGCCAAAGAGGATGTGGAAGTTCTTTTAGCAAAAAATGATAACCAGCCAATCTTGGAGAATATCAAGAAATGGTTAAGATTTGGCTTATTAGTTTGCTTAAAATAATAAATTTTTTTATTTGTTTTATATAAAAATTAGCTATTAGAATACAGTATCATAAGTTTTAACATAATATCTAAATATTTTTGTCCTCCATAAAAAAATCAGTTATGCTGCCTTATCCTAAGCCCTCTCATGAAACAATCGTTTTTTGTTTAATAAAAGAAACTTTTCATTTAAGAAAATAATCAAAGGACACTTGTATATTCCAGAAAAAATTTTAGATCTAAAATTAAACAATAAAATAGATAAATTCTAAATTAAACTATGATATGAAAGAAGATACAAAGTTCAATAAAAAACTTATACATGAAAAACAGATATAATCTCTTTTATTTTTAAATTTACATAAAATATTACAACACAGAAACATATCCCTTTTTTTGTCAAAATTGGTCTAAATATTGTCTAAAATTGTAAATATTTCTATAAATAAAAGATTTTCGTTGTATTTTCATCTCATACCTGCAAAAATATATCCAAAACGCACATAAAGAAGACTAATACACCACCAAAAAAAGAGAAAAATATCACAAAAAATTATTCAATTTATATCTGAATCTCAAATCTAAATTTCTAAAAAGAAAGTAAAAAATCAACAAAATTAGAAAAAACAACAAACTAAAGAAAGGGAAGAGAGAAAAAGGGGATAAAAGAAGAAAAGAAAGAAAAAAGCGAGGGCGTGGAGGTGTGGACGGCCAAGAGAGTGACGGTGGGAAAAAAATAACTAGAAAAAAGCAAGAAAAAGAATGAGACTAAGGGGAAAAGAAAAAAAAAGAAGAAAAAAAAAAGAGAAAAAAGATAAAAGAAATTAAGAATAGAGAAAAATTAAATTTTTATATTTTAATTTTTTTTAATTAAATTTTTATATTAATTTTAATTTTATAATTAAAAAATATTCATTAACTACAAGAAGGCAAAGTGTGTCTTCAACAACGACAAACACAAACAAAAAGATAAGCATGAAGTAGGGAAGAAGGGAGGGAGGCATGTTTTGTCCAAGATTGAGCGTGAAGCAGAGAAGAATGGATGGATCGGAGGGAGGGATTTTTGGCCTTTTTGGGTATGAAAAGGAGATTAACCATTAGGAATTTAGCCTTTTAACTGTGAATCTTGATTAATTTGGAGAAGAATATTTTGTCAATATAAATATTTTTTGGATCCACAAGAATTTAATTATAAAATTAAAATTAATATAAGAATTATTATAAATTTATTAGTAAAATTATAGAGACTAATAAAATAATTAAAATTAAGTTCTATGATATATAATATTCTTTTATTATTATTTTGAATTCTTGAGTCTTCATGAGTGTATTTTATTTGAATTATTCCTTTTAGTTTAATTATTGTGAGCCATTTTAAATTTATTTGTTATTGATGTAAGAAAATTTTCACTATGAAGAAAATAAGAAGTCAATAAATTAAAATAAGAGAAAAAAAAAAGATTCTTTCCCCACACAAAAAAAGAAAAAGTGAAGTGTTGTGTTTCCCACCTGTACTGGCTGCTGGGGCATGGCAGACTGGTAGTAAGTAGCACATTCATAAATAAATGATAACCCAATATCGACCACAATATATCATATGGTATATGTCAGTAGCAAATTTTGCAATCCAGAAAACTCTATTGTTTCCTAGTGTTATGGAAGAAAATTGGCAACTCTGGGCCCAACAGGCCCACACAGAAATAGCAGGCGAAATTGTGTCTTATTCTTAGAAGCTGCTGAGAAACGAAACCGCATTCAATTTCATGGCTTAATGTCATTCTTCGTTAGGCTCCACTTCACCACATAATAACGACCAAATATGGTGACAAAGCACTCGAGTGGAAAAATATCCAGTGTTTCGTAGCTCTCACTAACTTGAATCTTCTCTCTTGAGTTTGCCTTCGCAGTAGGGTATTGGTCTCAAACCATTGGTACATTCCGGAATTGATTTCATAGGCCTTTCTTCATTTTGGTCCATTTGTGCATTTAGTATTAATTGTTGGTGGATACTACCATGAAGATTTTACTATTGTCTTTATATGAAGATGCTTCTTTTTTATCATTAGATGATGAAATGTATGGTTTGATTTTGATGTGTTACAAAAGTGTTATTTTTTTTAAAGTGTGGCTAAACAAACAAAATACACTTTTAACACAAGAATCTTCATAAAAAGATGTTTTTAGCATCTTCATTTGAGTAGTTGCCTTAATTGTTTACGTCTGTCCCTTGTCCCTTGTCACTTGTCACTTGTCATTGTATGGAATTGCATCTATGTGTGAATCCTCAAGAATCAACTATAACAAAGCATTAACCAAGTTGAATTGGTCTAGTAGTTAGCTCACTATTCCGCTTAAATAAGTGTTGAAGGTTCAAATCCTGCCTTATACATGCGACAAACCTTTAAATGGAGTTAAAAAAAACTATAACAAAGCATTATTCTATTGGATGAGTCGATTACATGAATCAAATAAAATCATAATATTTCGATTTGATCTTGTTTAATCCGTATATACTTAAATTTACCAAATACTAAAAAACAAGAGTAAAATCTTTATAATACAAATCAAAGATAAATATATGTAGGGGTGTGCATGGGTCGGGTGAAATTGGGTTTGATGTGATCTAGACCCGACTCGAAATATATACTGGGTCTATTTATTTGACCTAAATCCGACTCTAAACTCGATGAAATCTATACATTTTCGAACCACGATTATAGCGGATAAATACCGGGTAAAACCGGGCCGTTAACATTACATTACCTTGATACCTTCTTATAAACTAGTATGTAAAAATATCCAAATTTTCAAGACTCCAACCATTATTTGACATGGTAAAATTTATTTAAAAAAATATAACAAGAACCAACTCTTCTCTAAAATTAAAGCATAACCATAATCAATACTAATATTGTCTAATAACACCAAATATTTAAATCAATACAAATAACACAATATTATGTATTAATTAGTCTAAAATCTTATGCATTTTAAATATAAAATATTAACTTATAGTCTTATACTAACTAATAACACAAAATATTAAGGTTTAGAATACTTAAATTTCACATAAGAATAGCCATTATCCATTACTAATAACACAAAATATTAATTGTATATGATAACTGAGGCATCGGGTCGATTTTGGATGACCCGATCTGAAATAATGACCAGGTCTATTTTTTAGATCCGATGAAATCACACCAAATTAATTCCTAAAGTGTTCGAGATCGGACTGGGTCTTCGGGTCGGGCTGGACCATGCCCACCCCTAAATATATGTTTGGTGGAAAAAGATTCTCTAAAGTGAGAATATTAGTAAAGTAGTAAAGTGATATTTTAATCATTTTTAAATTTGTAACATTAATTATTTGTAAGTTTTACTCTCTTAATTTAAAAGTGATTACTGATATATTTTTTTTTTAAGTGACAATATAATTTTAGAGATGGATCCTTATTTGTTATACACGTTAGGCTATCTAGCTAGTAGATAATATTAAGGTAATGAAAAATAATTAAGGATACACATAACCGATTCAAGCTAAATTAATTAAATCTGGACTCGATTTAAATATTTTATTAGATTCTGTTGGAGTTGAAATGAGCCACACAGGTCAAAGGAAAGAGGAAATTAGCTTTCATAAGGGGTAATTCTGATCGAAACTTCGAACTAGAGCACAAGAAGATAGGACATCCTGAATAAAAGTTAAAGTGATCTCAGAAGGTATAGAATGATTTTGACCCGCAAATAAGATCGAAAGAGGTTTTTGAGTACTTTTCTTGAGAATTCGTCGACTCATTAGATTTAGATTTGGAAATTTAGTCACAATTTAATTAATGAATCTAATGGAAGATATAGTATAATATGTACGTACTTAAAATACAAGCGATCGTCTCTCAAAATATGGGATAAGATTGACATTAAAAAAAAAATAACTGCTTCTAAAACGTGAGTTAATTGCCTTGTAGGTTCAGAATGCGGAGAAACTACCTTGATCCCCCAAGAAGATCCAGATCGTGGGGAAGAACTACTTGCTGCCCAAGAAGAGCATGAACGTGAGATAGATAAACTTGAACCCAAGACAATACTCACTTATAAATAGAGGATGGAAACAATGAAATAAAAAGGGTTTTCATTGTGCAACTCTCGTATGCACTGAAACTCTATCTGGAGAACTAATTTTCAGTGACACTAACGCAATTACGCAAGGAAGAACAATGAGGTGATGAGAGTATTAGGAGTTTTTTATTTTCTTTGTTCATGTTTATCTTTCAGTCTTGCTTTCAATTCTTTAAATATTATTCCTTATTTCACTATTTTTTCAGTATTTACTTATTTCTTTCCAGTTTTAACTTCATTTCGAGTTAATATTTCAGTTTGATCGTGTTTTTATTCCAACACTTGAGAAATTTTACTTATAAGATTGTGCCAACAAAGTTATTCATTCTATGCAATGTTTCGACACACTGAGTCGAAAAGTCTGAGCCAAACTTTATTAAAGGAGTCGCATCTACTCCACAAATTAAAATAATTTAATACAAGTTTGGTCGATACACGGTTGAGATCAAACCAAAATTTAAGCTAAATGGATTTATTAAAACCAATGTCTTATTTATAGCATGTGTATAATGAGTTAATTTTGGAATTCACCAAGAATAAAATTCTTAATTTTTCAAATCTAAAGCTCTAATACCATGTCATGATACCACTCATCATAGAGATTTAAGCTAATGAAAAGAAGTAACACTAATAGTTATATCTCTAATACTCCATAAATCTCCATTGTACGCATTGTACAAATATTCTATTGATTTCCCATACTTTTCTTATTTTAAAACACCAAATTTATTCTTAAATTAATCCAAATAAACCAGATTAAATTAGATCGATTATTCATACATATTTAAGTGTATATAATTTTAAAAATTTTATATAATAAATTAATAAATCTAACCTTTGAAGATTGAGTTTAATAAATATTATATAATAGTTATATAAAAATAAATTATTTTAAAATAAAAATAATATCATATAATATAAATAAATATTAATTAAAGTATAAAAATAAATCATATTTTATTATTAATTTCAATGCAAAGCATATATTTTAATTATAAAATATGATTTTAATTGGATCAAATTTACTCGCAACATAATCCCAAAAAATATTCTTTATGTCCGAATCAAATTTTAGACCAAATCAAATCTGGAACCAAAGATTGAGGCCGCATACCTTTATTAATTAACGGAAATATTTGGTAGCCAAAGAAAATCAGTCAAAAACAGCTATAATTTATCTTATTTAGTATTCATTAATTGTAAAGTAAGTTCCAGTTGTTTTTTTTTTCTACCTAACATTACCTACTAATTAAAATGTTACCCGTAAGGTAAACGTCATTTTGTTATTCAAAATACATTTGAAAATGTGATGCATTTAGATACAAATTGTGGCAAATACGATAGGAATAATGCTATTTGACCAAGTCATTTTAGTAACTAAGTTCAATTAAATTGGTTTAATAATTTAAAAATTGATAACTAAAGTATTAGTCGAAAAAAAGAAGGAGAAGAGTTATAAGAAGAAAAAAATGGTTAGAATTGGTTACAAAAATAACTTATTCTCTTAATAATTCTCATACACTAATCAATTTGAATAGGTTCATAAATAATTTTTTTAACTTTTAATTTTTAAAAAGCTATAACATTAATGTTTGGTACAATATTTAAAATGCTTATGAAAAAGTTAAAAATAATAATTTTTTTTATAATAAAATTTTTTTTATCATTATCCTTTTAAAATAAGTATTTTTGTTTAAAAAAACAAATAAACTTATTTTTCAAAAGAATTTAATTAAGTTATTTGACTAAATAAAAAACAAAAGTGAGTATTAATGAAGAAGATCTAATACAGATTATGCAAGAAATTTCAACAGAAAATTTTCACACGAAAGATTCCATCTACCATGTTGTTGTTGTTATGTTGTATTTTCTGTGTTAAATCAAGGGCTCATGACAACTTCACGTAGCCGTTTCACTCAAGCACAAAATTAAGAAAATGACTCGTGGAATGGCGGGTTCAAAGTATGCAGCTAGATATGAAAGCAACAACGATAGTGCTGGCACATTGCTAAATGGAAAGGGAGCGTTCAATCATCACTTAATCCAAGTAATGTACTTGCCTCATAAATATTTGATGTGTCTAGCATTGAATTTGATTTATGTGCTGGCACCCTAAGTTTTTGCTTTTTGTCTTGTGCTAACCATTTCTTGGTAGCTACTACTACTCTCACAATGACTTTTGCATAAAACGCTGGAACTTCTAGTATTCATGTATTTTCTATACATCATCGCATATTTTTAAAACAATTTTGAAAAAAGCCCGTCAAAATTTAATTTTTAAAGTTTTTTCTGAATACATCTTTCTATATTTAGTATAGTTTGTTTGTCAAACTTAAATAATCTCTGAATAGTAATTTACTCCTACTTTTGTTAACGAATAGATTGTACAACTTTTCACATGTAGATCTCACCACATCTTCTGAATAAAAATAAGTAAATTGATACAATATATTATATAATATATGAAATAAAATTAAATATAAATCACACATCTCTTGTTAGATTAGGGGTGGTAATTGATAGAATAGAATTTGGATCCAACCCTAACCCTACCCATTTTTAATCTGCGGGTATTCGATTCTATCCGCGGATTACAAAAAAGATGCAACATTATTATATAATTTGATAATAATTTAAACGGGCCTGCTACACATACAAGCCTACAAGCAAACAAGTTGGCCCAGTCCAAACACGAATCACGCGCATGAAGAGAGATAAGATGGCGCGTCAAAATCACGCGCTCAACATTCGAACAGTTACGTATGGCAGACTCTTCCACTTCTTCCACTTCTTCCATTTCTCAAGGCACTTTCAAAACAACGAAACCCTTTCATTTTCGAGCGAAAATCAAGTTTCAAAATATAGAAATCGTAGTTCGAAAATTACATCAAAACACCATCAACCTCTCTGTGAAGAATCTGAAGAAAAAACAAACCAAGAATACTCAACGTAAGTCCATTAAAATACTGTATATTTTACTTTTCTTCTACGTCGTTCTTCTAGGGTTTACTATTACTCTTGCTTCTTTGTTAAACGTCGTTCTTCTAAGTTATACGTCGTTCTTCTAAGTTCTACATCGTTCTACATTGTTATTCTAAGTTCTCCTGCTATTTTTGTTGATTTTTGGGGGTTTATTCCGTAGATTCGGGGGTGTAAACTGCTTAACCTTGTAATGTGGCTTTATATTGAAGCATGGTTGAATGATATCTGTCTGATATCTATATGGATGTATCTGAATAATATCTATGGGTGTATCTCACTGTAATCAATGGGTGTATCTTCTTTGACATCTTTGGGTGTATCTGAATAATATCTATGGGTGTATCTCACTGTTGTCAATGGATGTATCTTGCGAATATCTTTGGGTGTATCTGACTCATATATATGGGTGTATCTTACTGTTATCAATGAATGTATCTTATTGTTATCAATGGGTGTATCTGAGTCATATATATATGGGTGTATATTACTGATATCTTTGGGTGTATTTTTAGTTTCAGAGAAAATGGCAGCAAGAAACCAAACTAAAGACCTGAAATGTGCCACACATCTCCTGAATGATAAGTTCAGAAACATGACTGAGGAGAAGAAGGCGATTGTGAGGGATCTTGGATTCGGTGGGTTGATGCACATCCCACCACTGAGGGTGGATCACCAACTCTTAAGGGAACTGGCAAACAACTTCAAACTTGGGGAGAACAAACTGAAGACAGGATATGGTTCTTTCTATATAACCCCAAAAAAAATAGGTGATGCGCTTGGCATCAATGCAACAGGTAATTAGCTCAAAATTATAGATGTATATTAGGTTGTTGCTTGGGTGTATATTAACCTGATGCTTGGGTGTATTTGAACCGACTTGGATGCTTTGTTGTCTTCCTTTTTGTAGGAGATCTATTTCCTGAGAAAGTTGACTATAAGAAACTTTCTGATGATGACAAAATAATTTATAGAAGATTCCAGGGTAAGACCCTCAAAAGTCTTACCGATGAAATGATGGACATCGGCGTTGGCAACGAAGAGGAACGCCTGATGTTCAAGAGGATATTCATCCTCTACATACAGATGGCGTTCCTTTTGCCAACGACGATAAACAAAATATCGCCCGTGCACCTGGTCCCAATTTTTAAGATGGACGGCATAGAGGAGAGAAACTGGGGGGGGCATGTTTTGACCTTCATGATCAAGGGCATAACAGACTATCAAGAGAAGAAGAAGAAGGCAATCAATGGCTGCCTCTTCGCCCTGATGATAATCTACTTTCATCTTTCAAAAAACAAAGGCAAGAACAGGGTTGAAAGACCACCAAAGCCATGGATTGCCAACTGGACTAAGGAGCAGTTGGTGGAAAGAATGAATGCAGAGAGAGAGAAAATTTTGGTGAGTAATCATAATAAGTTGGTGTATTTTATTTACCCGAATGGTGCTAACTAAAATATCTCATGTTTCAGGGGATTCTGAATTTGGCAGAGACAAAAGAAAAAATGAGAAAAAAAAAACAAAAAAAAACAAGAAATAAAAAAAACAAAAAAAGGAAGGCGAGCTCAACATCGTCTTCGGAGACAGAAACTACTGACAGTGACACTTCTACCTCTGAGTCTGAGGCTCAAGAAGACTCGGAGGATTCGGGAATTAAACACTCCGGCAAAAAGGGGAAAAAGTAAGATACTTGGGTGTAATTTCTTTTTCGGTTTGGGTGTATTTTGTTTGTCCACGTTGGGTGTATGTAGCTTATTAAGCAGGGTGTGTTTCGTTTGCTGTTTTGGGTGTATATTGTATATTTAGTTGGGTGTATCTCGTGAATCCATTTGGGTGTATTTTTAGTATGTTCTAAATGACAATTGTTTGCCTGCAGAATGGACTCAAGAAAAAGAAAGCAGAGGCAAGAGGACTCAGATTCTGATTCAGAATCTGAATCTGAACCAAGTGATGAGTAATGTCCTGAAATTATTACTCCTTTCTTTTGGCTTCTTTATAAAGATTTTGTGTATTAACTGAGGTGTCTTTTATTGACTTATAGGAGCGAAGAATCATCACCTGGGAAGAAGGAGAAGAAAAAGAAAAAAAAAACAAAAACAACACCAAAAGAGTAAGCACTTCTTTCATTAATATTCTGTGATAAAATTAATTTTTTATTTCTGATTGGTACTGTTTTTTTTTTCCACCCAGAACACCACAAAAAAAGAAAAAAGTAGTTGTGGAGGATTCACCTCCTGAAGAAGATCAATACTTTTACGGGTACAGTACCTCGTAAGCTATACTACGGTCTTTTATCGTAATTATTTTTGTTAACGTCTTATTTTATGAATGTAGTGAGACATATGAAATATCAAGTGACGAACTTGATGAATTGCTAGGGGAAAACGTTCATAAATCTGCTGCAGAGGGGTATGTCTTGCTGTGCTGTGTATTTGAGATTTTGGTGTCTTTTGTTTGCTAATAATTGTATCTTGTTTTGCAGGGACAACCAGGCTGACCTGCGATCGACAGAAGGTCGCTATGTGTCCTCTGAAACGTAAGAAGCTTTATTATTTAATAAAATCTTGTTATCATGATTTGGATGTATTCTGTGAAACAATATGCGTGTATTTTGTGGATCAAGTTGGTTGTATCTTGTTTACTAAGTTGGATGTATATTTCGTTTGAATAACATGAAATCTGTTTAGACTACCGGCTGTGAACTTGGGAAGTGATGATCCTTCCTCTGTCTTCTTTACTTTAATAGATAGGTCTATTTTGAAAGTTGAGTTGGGTGTATATTCCATATTCAATTGGGTGTATATTCCATATTAAGTTGGGTGTGTCTTGTCCATTCATTCGGGTGTATTACTGATTTGTTTTGGTATTTAAGGGATATGTATTTTCAAGATTGATAACATATGCCGGCGGGAAACCTCTCGAGAAAGGCGAGAAGGAGAAGAAAATTAAAGCACCATATGTTAAAATTTCAGGCCAAAAAACAAGGTATAAATTTGTGACTCTGAACATTAAACTTTCCTAAATGAGATTTGTAATTTATTTTCTTCATTTTCAGCTATGACTGCGCTATCTACGTAATGAAGTGGCTTGAGTTAATAGAGCCGGAAAACATTAAAAAGGGGAAGTATGAATGGGATAATTGGACACAGGTAACTGTCTTTAGAACTATATAACTCTGTATTACTTTACTGAATTAATATTTCTGTTTAAACATAACATACTTTTTAATTGTAGGAGGAGGTGGACCACTATAGAGTGGAGTATGCTTCCTGGATACTATTCAGTGAGTTGAATACACAGAGAGATCGGGCAATTAGAGAGAGTAGTGCCATAAGGCTGTCAAAGCCATCCTCTGTATTATTGAGTCCATTTTGTCAGATTAATTCTGCTGATATAGAAACTGGGTAGTTTGTAAATTGAACAAATGATTTAAATGTTTGCCATTTATCAACAACTTCTATTCCATGTATATTTTTCCCATAGTTAAACTATCTGTGCTGATAAACTGTCTGTGATGTATTCAAAAACTGTATTACAGGTGGTAAAACATAAAGCAAAAAGTCAAAGCATACGCATATTATAAACTGTTACACCCAACGCAAGTCTAATAATACACCCGAGGTTGAATAAAATATACGCCCAATTGTCTGTGCTGTATTCAAAATGAATGAATTACATGTACTAAAATATAAAAAAAAACATCAACTGAAATATACGCCCATAACCTGTGAATTTTTACAGCTTTTGTTCTATATGTATCTATATATGTGTCTATATGTAAATTGTCAATTAACAAAAATACACCCAAAAGTAACAGTGATTTACACCCATACTCTTTATAACTATACACCCAAAGAGTTATCCCCTGCTGCTGGTACCCTGAACTGATAATTTATAACTTGTCCCTGATATTGGCTGCAACTTGAATGCGCCGCTGATGCAGCATCAAACAGGTTTATCTGAATATAACACTCACGCATTAGCTAAACTATTAACTAGAAAAATAAACTCAATCGCCACAAATTTAAAGAACATTACATTTACCTCGCTTAAACTTTCGTCTTCTTCTTCTTTGTGGCATTTGCAATCTGTTTCTCCAGCTTTGAACCTAGCCTGTTTTTGGACGTCCTCTTGTTCGAATCCTTGGCGGGCTTTGAAGCTCGTTAACGGATTCCAAGTTGGCGTCTTCGTGGGATAAAGAAGATGTCCCCTTCCTTTTGCCTTTTATTGCTTCCATCTCGGCCATGACGTTATCGTACGCACGGTGCAGAATTGCAGTCAGCTCCTCCGATTCGGAGGCAAATTCGCAAATATTTTGCGAACGAAAAACCAATTGGTCGAACCTCTTGCTTCTTGGCTCCATTAGTGGCTCGTCGTGGCTGCTCTTGATGTGTGTGTGTCGCCTCTTTACCTTCTTGCTCCATCGTTCCAGTATGTATCTAGGGGACACTTGGCTTACTTGTTCGAAGCTTAAAACGCTTAGTGCGTGACGGCACAGTATCCCTCTCGACTCGAATAATAAGCATTGACATTTTACCTCGGCTGCAACTGAGTCGTAGGTAACCGTGAACTTGTCGAATATTGAGCTGGAAACTTGTTCTCCGACTTCGTATACTGAATAGCCTAGAGCGGAATTCTTTAATCTGGTGATGCAATTCGCCTTTCCTCTGAATTGGGCTTGGACTTCCCTAAACTTTGCGTGGGTGTACGCATCTTGAAACTGAGCTTCGATGGAGGATTTGGTTGCACACGGTATGACCGTATGAAAATCTGCAGCATCTGATTCTCTCTCTGCTTGCTCCCTGCTTCCGAGGTAATTATCGTACTGTTTGACGAACTGAATGAGCGAGCTGTTCCGGGTGATGTACTTGTTAAAAAATGAATGCATGCTCTCGCTCCTTTGTGTGCTTCTCATCCCTGCCCAGAAGTGGTGGTCCAGATAGATAGGAACCCATATGTGACGGTCTTCGTACAGATCTGCATAATACACCCAAACACACACAGTAAAATACACCCGAGTGATCCTACAATTTACACCTCTGCTGCAGATTTTAAAAACACATTACCTGAAAGCCACTTGTTGTCCGCAAGACCAAAATTCACCAGAAAATCGTTCCAATTCCTATCGAATGAGTCTTTGCTGTGAGAGTTCCAAACAACATGGCTCATTTGTTGTTTGATATCGGCATGTCCCTTGTACCCGTTTAATTTGCTTGGAATCTTCTTCATGATGTGCCAAATACACCAGCGGTGAACTGTTGTTGGCATACAGGACTCTAAAGCCCTTTTCATTGATGCGCACTGATCGGTGAGAAACCCTTTCGGAGCGTTTCCTCCCATGCAACGAAGCCAGCATTGAAATAACCATTTGAATGATTCAATTTCTTCGTTCTTCATCAAAGAGCATCCGAGAAGTGTTGACTGACCGTGGTGATTCACCCCGACAAAAGAACCACAGACCAAATTATACCTGAAACGAATTACCATGGTCCAGAATGCAAAATCATTAGGTACACCCCAACAAATGCTTCGAATACACCCAATGAGACAGCCAATATACACCTCTGCTGCGGATTCGTAAAAATAAATTAATTTAGCATCATAAACAGGGACATTTTGTTACCTGTTTGTATTGTAAGTGGTGTCGAATGAAATGACGTCTCCGAAATACTCAAACGCGGCTCTGCTTCTTGCGTCGGCCCAAAAAGCCAGCTTAATCGATTGATCCTCCTCGAGTTCGAGCTCAAAAAAGAAATTCGGATTCTTCTCTTTCATTCGTAACAAATATTTCCCGAATTCCTTTGCATCTTCTTGTTCGGAAACATTCCACACTTCCCTGGTAATGTAATTCCTCACGTCCTTTTCGATAAAGTTTAACTCGCAGTGACCCCCGGCAGCCGCAACAAATGATTGGTAGGTTTTGCTTAGTCTGATACCGGCCTCGTCGTTATTCTCTATCGTACGACGAATGGACATGCTTAGTTCCCTGTGCTGTTTGAGCATCTCTGCTTTGCTTGGACAGCAGGGGTGTGAATGATCCAGGACAACCTTTGAAATGATCCAAGCACCGACATCCTTCAATGTGTGTATATAAATTCTTGCAGGACAGTTTAAACCGGCTGTCGGATTGGTCTTCTCGGTTGGAGATATTTTAGATTTCCATTTTCCCTCTCTGCTACATGTAATCAGTTGATTCTTAATCTCGTTTCCCTTCCTATTTGTGCACCGAACTCTTGTAGAGAAACCTGCAGCCTTGGCGTAGTTCCTGTAAAATTTTCCGGCATCTTCAAGGGTCGTAAAGGTCATTCCGACCTTCGGAACAAGCTCGTCATCAACAACAGAGAGAGGCTGCAGAATACACCTGGTCAGAACTGTGAATACACCCTAGATATGATAAAAATACACCCAATCATGTCTAATATGATACACCCGAACCGAAACAATTCAACTACAGAATGACCTTTAAGCCATAAACTGTCAATACACAGGCTGCAGAATACACCATGTCAAAAAACTAAAACACACCCAATCATGTCTGATATAATACACCTGAACAACAACAACTCAATTAAAATAACAAAAACCAGTAAAGTGTATATACACCCACACTTATAGCTAAAATACACCCAAAGAAGAATTGATCTACACCCGAGCGTCTGCTATAAATTCCAGGTAATTAAACAATGTTCAGCAATTTTTAAACTACACAATGCTATACAAATTACTGTAAATCAAACCTCAGGAACTTCGTTAGATTCAAATTCATAATCCACATCGCCTGGATTCAGCGCAGAATCTGAGCTTGAAGGATCCATCATCTTCAAAACGAGTTCGAACTTTGATTTCAGAAAACAACAAATCAAAAGAGAAAACGAAGCTGGAGTTGCAGAGAGAGAAAAAGAGAACGTAAACGAAGAACATACCAGTGAGAAAAGAAGAGGAAAAGATCGATGGAGAAGAATGAGGGAAGACGCGCGAGAAGAAGAACAACCAAATCTCAAAATAACGAAAACGAAGAAGGAAACAAATATTTTAAATTTGGAAGTTAGATATACGCGGCATATTATATAGCGCGTGTAATCAACGAAGGTGGAGGAGCGCGTATTTTAAATTTATTGTTTAATAAACTTGTAAAGCATACAAGCCCTAATGGCTTGTATGCAGAGCTTTTCCGTAATTTAAAATAGATCTAACTTTTATGTAAAAAAAAGTATTAAATTATCAATTAATGATTTTCTCTTAATAGCTAAAAATTTTTTGCATTTAATAAAAAATCTTTCGTTCAATATCCACTTAAAATATATTTTTATATAAGTATAACATATACATATATAGGGTATAAGTTAGTTAAGTAGGGTTGACCTACACGAAAATCCTACCCTTTCTGTTGCGGATCAGATTAGCAACTCTACTCGATCGAGTTGAATCAGGTTAAATATCGACAGGTAGAATACATGTTGCCATCCCTATGTTAGACATCATGCATTACTCGTTAACAAAAGTTAAGGTAGAATCCAATGTTTTGCCGGTTATAATGATACTAATCGAAGTTGTGTATACATCGGTTCATCCGTTCATGGAAGGCTTTGTTGTATGAAAAAAGATGGAATAAACTTGCTCAACATCTGGAATATAATATACAATTTTTAAGACTAATAAGTTCAATATATAAAAAATTCAATAACACAGTCCTCACTAATATAAGAAACAGATTCAGCTTATAAGTTATAATGGTGTGTGTATGTTCTTCCTCTTCTCATGTGTGTGTGCGTATAAGATTATATAAAAACTAGCAGAACAAAATATGAAAACATCTTAGCTATGCTCTCATCTCAACCAAATGATATTACAAATCAAATTTATGAAACATCACGCCATCCAAAGAGAACCATTGAACTACAACAATCTAAAATTTTACAAAAACTAATGCTTCTAATTAGAATTTGAAGCACCAATACAAACCACCACGATTTGGCCTGTTTATCGTCTTAGCCAATTACGGACCTCTACTGCCGGAGATGCTGGGGACATTGCTGTCTAGATTCTGGGATAGATTTGGCATACTCTACAAATATAACCCAACCATCCAAAAACTGTAGAGAGTGGGGAAACAATAGTTAGCAAACACCCAGAGAAATAAGCTTACAAAGAAAGAGCTAATCAAGAGCAAAATGCGAGATCAACCTAGCAGAACAATTAACAAGAGGAACTTAGCTCCTAGATCACATCAGCATGAAATAGCTAGAAAAAAAAAGCTCATTACAAAAAGTTTTTTGAAAGTGTCTAAAGCCATGCTTTCATGAATGACGGAAGCATTGTTGACATTTGACCTTTTCATCTTCTAGATATTATTCTGTTGCCACATTCATTAGCACTTAGTATCACGAATACATGTCATATTGGAACCTAATTTGTATGAAATATGCATGCATTCATTTGAGGTAAGGCAACAACGATGTTATCAACAACAAATTCTTTATTCTCCCCCCATATATCACAGGTTTAAGCATAGAGGCTTAATCCAGCATACCTTTCCATTCATGTTTTCGATGCCCTTTGCAGCCTCTTCTATAGTGGCATATTGTACAAAGCCGTACCCTTTAGAACAACCTGTTCTATCGATCATCACCCTAGCTGAAAACAACACAGACGAAACCATTATGAATTATGCAGATCCTTGAAACAAAAAAAAACAGAGATGTCAAAGTGTTAAAAGCAGAACACTATGAAAGTTATATCTACTTAGTACTTAGAGATGAGAAGAGGACAAACTGCGAACAACTTCGCCAAACTTAGAAAATTCTTGGAGTAGGCGTTCGGATGTCGTCCGTTTGTTAAGCCCTGGAAAATTAAAGATACATAGAAATTCAACACATTTGACATTGTCAAAGAGAAAAGGATTTAGCCAAGCAGGCCAGATAAAGATTTTATAACCCAAATCAACTCATTTTTAACTGATAAAGTATGAATAATAAGAAATTCAAAACGATAACTCTGCTGAAGATCTCTCTTGGTATTTGAAATTTAAAAACACATAAATGTAAGTAACAGAACTAATGAGTACTGAGTAATTATGAGTGGATTAAGCATCACATGAGAAATATTTAAGTTCCCTTTCTAGAAAATCCTTCTCCAACATCAAATGAGTCGAAAACAAGTACCCTAAAAGTCCAAAAACTAGCAATTTCGGTTAAAATTATGCGCAAAAATGCCAACACTTGCTAGTTGGAAGTTACTAGTTAGTTCCTCATCAATCATCACTCATATATCATATTATCAGCGAGCAAAACCCATATTATAGCTGAAAACAATAACTATGTACAACTATAAGCCCTCACTAGTCTAAATTACACTGAACTCCACACAAGCTACGCAATATTACATACAAACACCATTCTATTTGCAAAATTATACACTAGTCTCTCCTAAACACTAAATCAAAGAATCCAATCACCTATCTCATGGAAAAGGAAGTTAGTATAATTTACCCTAAATCCAATTAGGCATATTGAACCATTATAATCATGTGGCATATAATACAAAAAACATATTCGCAAAGCAGAGCCGCAGAGTTGAATTACTGATTGACAAACTTATGAAAATAAAAGTTGAAAGGCGAAATTCTAATTTTCTTTTTTGAATTTTTCTGAGCTCAAAATCAACGAGGAAGTAATACATTATACATACCGGAAACGAAGACGGAGGATTTGGGCTCCACCGCCTGTCGAGCAAACACTGCGGCAGTAGTCGACGGCGGATAAGCAGAACGGCTCGAGAGCAGCCGCCATAAACCGCGCGACGAAGGCTGCGCCGCAGCTGTAGCCGCTGCCGCCCTCAAAGCCATTGGCAGGGTTTGGGATGTTTGGTAGTTACGGTTTAAGCTGAAAAGCAATGTTATTGTTGCCGTTGGGGAGTAAAAATGTTTTTAGATTCTTATGTTTTATTCATTTTTAAATAAAAGAATTTAGTTTTAAAATTAATTAATTATAATTTTACTGTATTCTAAACACCTTCTTAATCAATAATAATCTCAAAATTGATTTATTTAATTCACTCGTTTTATCCAACACCACAAAAATTGATGAAAGAATGAAAACAAGTTTAAGAGCCGTATTCTGATTGCTCACTGTATGATTTGAAAAAATTTAGGGGATTAAGTACGGTATAGGCCAACTAAACTAATTTCTTTTATCTCTGATATTAAAATTTTAAAAATTAGAATAATGAAAATTGATATTATTTTATAAAAAAATTTGGAGAGTCAATTACCACAGAAACTAACTCAAGCTAATTCTTTATATTTTTTATTTAAAAATTTAAAAATTAAGATAATAAATTTTTTTTTTACAACAGATCTATTTTTTAATTAATTAACTCTAATTAACTACATCCTAATTGATTCCTAACGAAACCGTTATTTTATTCACCTCTGTTCCCTTAACAGGTATTAATGTTCTTATGGAAAGTCTATCATAACGTGGTGCCAGTTTTAGCTAATATTTAGGATAAAAAATTCAAATAAGTCGATGTGAGAAAATTTTTACACAAATTTACGAAATCAAAATTTGGTTTGTGAATCTACTAATATATATTTATATATAGTTTTTGATTCGAATTTTATTTTTATATAATTCGAACCAGCTGGGTTCGAATTATACACTTGTTAAAAAAATTAATAATTTAAAAATTAAAAAATATATATTTTATTTTATACATTAAAAAAAGTTAACAAAATATTTAATTATAAAACTTCTTTAAAATATTAATGAACTATCAATTCGAATTCCATATAATATTCTTTTGTCCATTTTTAATAGCTCATGAATATTTTTTAATAAATTTTTAAATAAATTTATTTAAATTATACTACAAAAAATATTTGATCCTATGCAAAATAATTTAAAAAAATTGTTTAAAAAATATTAGGAGTACTATAAAAATTTGTAACGTTCTAGTAACTTAGGTAAATACATGCATGTACTCAGATTTTAAATAAAATACTCTACATAGTCAATAATAATTTAGAAATGAAAGAAAATATTTTATTCCATATAAAACAATTTAAAAAATATTTTATTCTATACAAAATAATTTTAAAAAAATGTCTTAAAAGATGTTATGAGTACTATAAAAGTTTGTAATATTCCAGTGATTTAGGTAAATACATGATAAAAACATTTTTCTTTAATTTCTAAATTATTATTGACTATGTAGAGTATTTCTTTAATGTCCTAAGTCATTAAGATATTACAAATTTTTATAGTACTCATAACATTTTTTAAGCCATTTTTTAAAATTATTTTGCATAGGATCAAATATTTTTTGTAGTATAATTTAAATAAATTTATTTAAAAAATTTATTAAAAAATATTTATAAACTATTAAAAATAGACAAAAGAGTATTGTATGAAATTCGAATTGATAGCTCATTAATATTTTAAAGAAGTCTCGTAATTAAATATTTTGTTAGTTTTTTTTAATGTATAAAATAAAATATATTTTTTAATTTTTAAATTATTAATTTTTTTAATAAGTGTATAATTCGAACCCAACTAGTTCGAATTAGTGTGTGTGTTTGTGTATAATTCGAACCAGTTGGTTCGAATTAATGTGTGTATGTGTTTGTGTATAATTCGAATTCAGCTGGTTCGAATTATGTAAAAATAAAGTTTGAATCAGGCTGGTTCAAACTACGTATAAATGTGTATTAATAAATTCAGAAAATAAATTTTGATTTAGCGAATTTGTATAAAATTTTACCCCTTAATTTATTATTGTAATTTGTGCTAATATTTATAAAAAGTTAATTAGAGGGGCGAAGATAATTTCTATAAGTACTCTATGGACAGATACTTTCACAATGCGGAATTTCTTTATTTAAATAAAAAATTCTATATTTTTCAATTTAAATGATAATAGAAGAAAGTATACTTTTGTATATTATATTTCAATTTTGTATTCAATTCAATTTTAATTGCTGAGTCTATGAAATTAAGGATAGTTATTAAAGACTTAAAGTTGATGGAACAGAATAATAACTAAAACTTGTAAACAAAAAATAGATAGAATTAAATTAAATAATTTTGGCAAAAATTTAAATAGTATAACTAAGTGATAAAATTATTTTTTATATATTATGAAAATTCATAAAATATTATATATATAAAATATTTTACTAATTTTTTCAAATTTTTATTAATTAATTTTATACAAATTAAAACAAATTACAATTTATTTATTTTTATCAAATTATATGATAAATTAATAAATATTAACTTTTTTTCTCAAAGATAAATGTTATTTATTAATATAAAATAAAAGTATTTTCATAAGGAAGTACAAAAGAATTGGGTATTCCCATTTATCACCAACTGTGACTGAAAAACTAAGAGCTTAAAGAAAAGTAAAGTAAGAGTAAAGAAAATTAGTAGCATCAGGTATGGCTCACGAGTTCACGCACTAAATTGCTGGCTTCTTTCACTATCTCTGGTGCTGGGCTTATTACCTTCTCAAAAACACACCGATTCCTCGTTTTCCAAGTGCTCCAACACAGCGCCGCTATGAGGAGGGTCTTTTGTCTACCGTCTAATTGAGCCGCTGCCCAGGATAAGACTCGTTGCCACCAATTGAAAAATGCCTCTTCTTCTCTCATTCATAGGTCAGGGGTTATTAAGCTTAGTCTCCATATTATTGAAGATAGGGGGCATTGGAACAAAGCATGAGAAATTGATTCAGCCTTCAACATGCATCTTGGACAAGTGGCAAGAGTGAATGCGAACCGGCTGTGGACTTGTTGCAACACTGGAAGCTTTTCATGAAGACTTTTCCATAAAAAAATCTTAATTTTATGTGGTAATTTCAACTCCCAAATGCTATTCCAGACTCTGTTGTGTATGTTCTGGGGCCTCAATGAAGTAGGAGAATGAAAGAATTCATAAGCAATTTTGTATCCTGACCCAACTTCATATATACCAGATGTTGTCCAGCACCAATTAACTTCATCTTCCCCCTCTGTTGATTTGATTGAAAAAATTTTATTGCATATATCAACTGAAAAAATCGACTCAATCAGATTTCTATTCCAACTTCTATCAGGATTTAGTAACGCACTAACGTAATACACTTGCAGATCTGGCGGGATTGTGAGTGCATTTTGAGGGACATTAAAGGGCACTGGTGGTGGGAGCCGGGGGTCATGGAAGATGCGAACATTAGTGCCAGAGCCTATTTTCCATAACAAGCCTTTCTCGATCACCTTGCGCCCTTCAAGAACACTTCTCCAGCCCTACGACGGTACGCTTCCTATCTCTGCATGTAGGAAATCTGTATATCTGAAATATTTAGCTTTGAGCATTCTTGATAAATATTAACTTGAGTCTTATCATCTTATTTAACTATATTAAATTGAGAAGTGCTACATATACAAGTCTTTTTGACTTACAAGTCTTACAAGTTGCTACACATACGGGCCTTTTAATGCGTTATTCAACCGTTTCCTGTTTTCAAAGCGCTACACTCAGAACGGTTCTTCTTCTTCTTCCTCTTCCTCTTCCTCTTCCTCTTCTTCTTCTTCTTCTTCGTTTTTTTTTCGATTTTCCTGTTTTCACAGCGCTACACTCAGAACGGTTCTTCTTCTTCTTCCTCTTCCTTTTTCTCTTCCTCTTCCTCTTTTTCTTCTTCTTCTTCTTCGTTTTTTTTTTCGATTTTCATGGTTTCTGAAACTAAGCTTTGAAATCATTTTGAAGAAGAAGAAGCAGCAGAAGATGAGGAGAAAGAGAAAGAGTTCTGAATTATGCAACGAATTTTGGGTGTATTTCTTAAATCTTTTGGGTGTATTTTCGTAATCCTTTGGGTGTATTTCTATAATCCTTTTGAAGATAATGGAACTTCAGAAATACACCCAAACGATTACAGAAATACACCCAAATGATTACAGAAATACAACCAAACGGTTACAGGAATTCACCCAAAACGATTATAGAAATACACCCAAAGGATTACAGAAATACACCCAAAAGATTACAAAACTACACCCAAAGGATTTAAGAAATACACCCAAAATTTGTTGAAGTACATCTTATGCATAATTCAGAACTCTTTCTCTTTCTCCTCCTCATCTTCTGCTGCTTCTTCTTCTTCAAAAACGATTTCACCATGAAAAATCGAAAAAAAACGAGAAAACAGAGAGAAAAGAACGTAAATGAAAAAGAAGAAGAAGAAGAAGACGAGGAAGAAGAACATGCAAAAACGAAAGAAAAGAAGAAGAAGAAGAGTAAGAGGAAGAAGAACGTGCAGCAACAAGAAGAAGAAGAAGAAGGAGAAAGAGAAGGCAAAAAACGAAAGAAAAGAAGAAGGAGAAGACGAAGAGGAAGAAGAATGGTTCGAAGCGCGTTTTGAGTTAGTTTTAATTGAACTTGTAAAGGTTTACAAGCTTTAATCGCTTGTATGCGAAGAATAACTCTATTAAATTATATGAGAAGTTGATAAATATCAACTTGAATTCTTATTGTCTTATTTATTTACAATATATAATTTGCTAGTAATTTATTCTTTGATAAAGAAAATAATTATAAGTAACTAACTTATTCAGTTTTGCCTAAATCAAAGATGGCAACTAATTAGTTTATTTAAATTATGGAAAAGTCTAGGGGCGCGCAATTTTATTTCATTTTGGCCAGCATGTAACCAGCAGAGAAATGTGAGTCATTGGATGAAATCTCACACCATCAAATTATCATTGATGGCTAGTTGATGACTACCAATCACAAATGTTGCTAGTCCCCTAGCATTGCTGTTAAATTATTACTGTATCAACTTATTTCTTTACTAATCTATATAATGTTAAAGAAAAAAAATTATATTTATTTTGCTAAACTATAAAAAATATTTACGGGAAAATATAATTATATTTTAAAATATTTTTTTAATTAAGAAAACTTTTCAATATTTAAATTCTTTAACCTTATTACAAATAAACTTCATCCAAAACTCAGTCCATTTTCACTTAGTCAAGAAAAAAAGATTTAATTAAGCTCGCTTGAGTAACACAACTATCATGACCAGCATTGCCAATCCCATAAAAGTTCCTCCCATGGCCACAGTAGGGTTCATGAAATTATTTTCTTTTGCTGTAGTGGTGGTAATTTCAAAAGCATGATCACAGGATTTCTCATCAGATATTGGCCTAAAAATGTTCTTGACATAACTCGACATGCTGGTTACCATCTCAGCTACTGTGATAGAAGCCTTGTTCAACATGGTGCTCATATAATCAACAAGGGCATTCCCTAAGTCAGAATCAGGTAACTTTTCTATTTCCTCATTAAGGGTTAAACCCTCTTCAACACCAGCTGCTACAACACAAATATAATTTGTATTATATCTACCTAGCTAGTCATAAAAAAATGTACCAGAATATATTAAATATTTCTTCCAATATTTGTTATTTATTTTTTGGGTAAAGTACAATTTTATTTTTAACATTTGAACTAAATCTTAATTGCATTTCTAGAATATAAAATATTATGTTTTATCATAAATATTTTATTTTATACTATTTTCATCCTTTAGTTAAGGTTAATATTTTTTCTTCCAAAAATATTATTTTTTATTATTATCTTTTTTTCTATCAATTTCACTCGGAAATTACTACAGATACTATTAAAATAACCACAATAACAATTATTTTTATTACCTTAAAAAAGATGATAATAATAAAGAAAATGAATAATTAAAAAAAATCCTAAATAAAACCGAACAAGATATTTGAAATAAAATTAAAACTTAGTTTAAAGGTCAAAAATAGAGAAAAATATATGTTACCTCTAATTATATTTTAAACTTTTAGTAGATATTTTTTTTTAAGTTAGGAGTGAGACTCGAACTTAAACCTCTAAATAAAGAGAGAAGACTATGTCGTTTGATTTATAGTTACTTGGCCTAGTAAATTTTTATTGTTTTCATATAAATTATATTTAGATATGATAATTGTTAATATACTAATTTAAAGTGGTGAATATTTTAATTCACAGAGTATTTAAAAATGACAGATTAAAAAGGAAGAGAAGGAGGGATTAGTGTGATTATACGTTACCTTCATAGAGTGATGATTTGAAAAAATCCTTGAGCGCTGGATTTTGCATGACAGCATTCCACACGTTGGAGTCAGAAGCAATAGAAGCTACAACATTCTGATTAAGGCCAAAAGACAAGTGAAGGTTCAATTGTTAGCAACAAATGAAGGACAAACACTGATTCAAAGAATACTTATTTAGATCCTCATTGCCCTTGATCGTCAGTCGTGTTTAAAGTTATACAAAAAGAAAAAATCACTGATTACATACATGTGCCTCGGGATTTGAGCTAAGCAAATGAAATGCCTGATGAAAAGCATTGATTGGGACAGAAGGGAATGAAATAGTGGTGTCATGGTTGATATAAGAATGATTATCATTGATGTGAGAAGACGCCCATGAAGCCTGGCTTCCAGAATGAGAAGAACACTCCGATTTAGAACAACTCCCACACAGGTATATCCTTCAGGACCAAAAATAAATAATTAAATAAATTTAATATAATGTACTACATTATTCGTAACAACTATATCATCAGGTTTATATAAAAATAAATAGACAAGGATTTACACCTAAATTTTGGTAGTTGGTTTTAGTGTAAAATATTTTTGTATTTGTATATTGAAAAGTATTGTGATTATAGAAAATGAAGAAGCCTAAGTAGTTATGTAAATAAATACGCATATACTCAATAAATATATGAGAGACAGAGAGAGCACTTCTCAACGGCACTTTTCAGCTCCGACGCGGCGGCTTTTGCCTCTTCGAAGCTCGGAACAGTACCGAACACAACTCTCTCCACATTCGGCTGAGTGTTGTCAACGTTGGTCACTACCCAATCATCAAGATCCCATGGCGCCGACGAGTAAACTGGCGCCACGTCCCCAGCCATTGCTAGGAGCGGTGGTGGTGACGACAGCGCCTCCGGCACATGTCGTGCCGCGTTGCGCAGTGAATGCTCCGCCACCTGGGACGACAACCCATTGAATCCGCCGGCAACCTTGGCCGCTGACCTTATTGCTGCTCCGCCGCCCATGATGAAGACGGTGAAATGAAAAAGCAAGAAGGTGGTTAGCTTCGGAATTTAGAGAGAAAAGAGCTTGGTTTTTGAATCCGTATATGTATCTAATACTGTAGATTTAATCAGTTTTTATTGTGATGAAATTCTTCATGAGTAAAGAAATTAATTTACTGTTTTAGATTCTTGGATCTTCCACTAGTGTGTTACCGTACGGTGCAACCTTTTGAATTTCCGAAATTTCCACGCGTCTTCAGCTTTTGTTCTCTACAGTCTACATACCTTCCCACACGAACCCTTTCAATTAGCGGAGTTCAAATCCAAACTGATTTAAAATAAGAGCAATGCTAGGGCCAGCAATTTTTGTGATTGTTAGCTATCAACTAGCCATCAATGATGATTTGATGGTGTGAGATTGATGTGAGATTTCATCCAATGGCTCACCTTTCTCTGCTGGTTACATGCTGGCCAAAATTTAATAAAACTGCTGGCCCCTAAACTTTTCCTTAAAATAAATGGATCATCTAACTTAATTTAAATAAAAAATTAATTAAAATTGTACTAATTTAAATTTGATTTGATTTTATTTTTTGTAAACCGCTGGATCGAATTTTAGATCTACTTTTCATAACCGATTTAATTCAATTCAAACCACACAATGTGTTATAATATTATTATTTTATTATTATATTTACAATTATACTTATAACATATTTCAATTTGTTATACATTTTTATATTTTTTATATATTATTATTATTTAATAGATGTTTTATATTTAAAATATGATTTGATTTATTTATTTATTTTAACTAATCTATAATTTTATTTCTATTGTTATGTTATCGTTGGTTTTTTAAGATATTGTTAAGACTTGCTATGTGATTGTTGGTTATTTAAAATTGAGCAATGCTAGGGGCCAGTAACATTTGTGATTGGTAGCCATTAATGATGATTTGATGGTGTGAGATTGGTGTGAGATTTCATCCAATGGCTCACCTTTCTCTGCTGATTACATGCTGGCCAAAATGTAATAAAATTGCTGGCCCCTTAGACTTTTTCTTTAAAATTTGATATTAAAACTTGTTATATATATTTATTTTTTTTAATTTACAAAACCGCAAATCCAATCCAATCCAAACCACTCAAAATTGGATAGGATTGGATCGGATTTTTTAAAAAAAAAATCATCCAATCCAACCGCACTGTAAGTAAACATAGTGTTCGAATCGAATGAGTTTTTTACTCAAAACCGATCCAAACCGCACCGCAAACATCCCTACTTCCAATGTCTCTTCTAATTCTACACTAAAATCTATTATATATATATATATATAATTTTACAAAATCACATATCACTTTTTCATTGTAATTAAAATTATTTTTTTTCAAAAACTAAAAATTTCTACCCTCTACTAATTTTATAAATAAAATGTGTCACATATCACTCTCTCATTACAATTAAAATAAAATCTTTTCCTCCAAAATTAAAGAATTTTTCTTATTCCTATTAATTTTACAATCAAAATTTGTCACATATCATTCCCTCCAAAATTAAAGAGTTCTCCCGTTCTTTCTCTCCCTTTATCTATCCCTCTCATTCTTTCAACCGCTTTATCTCTTTTATAAATTTTTATTAATGATTAATGATTAATGGAAAAGTCTAGGGGCCAGCAGTTTTATTGAATTTTGGCCAGCATGTAACCAACAGAGGAAGGTGAGCCATTGGATGAAATCTCACACCAATCTCACACCATCAAATCATCATTGATGGCTAGTTGATGGCTAACAATTACAAAAATTGCTGGCCCCCTAGCATTGCTCATGATTAATTACTAGGGGTGTCCATGGATCTGATCGTATCCGCAGATCCGCAGTAAATATCCGCATCCGATCCGAAAATTGCGGATACAATCTGATCCGCAAATTGATCGGATCGGATCGGATCCCATCTGCATCCTTTTGGGATCGGATCGCGGATATCTGCTCTACATCCGCAGATCCGCACAATAATAATTAAAATATATATATATTGGGTATTATATTTACTTGTTTATATGTTTTAGTTAGTAATTATTATTCATATATTGTATTATTTTATTTTTGTTATTTAGAAAGAATTTGATTAAAAATATTTTAGGAATAAATAAGTTTAAAAGTATGAAAAAAAATTTATTGAATTTTTTTACATTGAAATATGATTAAAAAGAGAAGGTTTAATTATACGGATATATCTGATATCCGATCCGCACATTTGCGGATCGAATCCGACATTAAAAAGTGCGGATATCATATACGATCCAATCCGATGAAAATTGTGCGGATCAGATCGAATTTTTGGCCATATCCAATCCGATCTGTAGAAACTCTAAAGGTCGGAAGCACAAATTATAACTTGGTGAGCAAAATTATAAGGTAGCAACCGTTTATTTTAATTATTTAAATATATTCGTCATGTTTGTTAATTTAGACTTATACTAAAATTTTAGATTTTATTTTCAAAATTTTAATATTTTAATATTTTTAAAAAGTAGAGACACATAATACTAAAATTTTTTAAGACGGAAATCAGTCTAATTAAATATCAGTTAAATATTATATTTTATTTAAAAGAGAGAAAAAATAAAAAATAAATAACTTCTCTTATTTTTTGAACAACTAATACGTAAAAATGATATTATTTAAATTAATTAAATAATAATCAAAGACTGAATTTTAAAAAGGAAAAGTCTAGGGGGTCAGCAGTTTTATTGAATTTTGGCCAGCATGTAACCAGCAGAGGAAGGTGAGCCATTAGATAAAATTTCACACAAATCTCACACCATCAAATCATCATTGATGACTAATTAATGGCTAACAATCACAAAAATTGCTGGCCCCTAGTATTGCTCTTTTAAAAAACAAGTAACACTTATTGATCAAATGAATTCCAATTTTAATGTACTTCCCTATCTCTCTCACACTATCGCCAAACTATGGGGAAGACAAGGAAGAATAAGAAGAGCAACAAGAAATCCATGGCGGATGCCGTAGCCATGAAACTGAAAGCATCTTCTAAGGGCGCTGACAACCCTTTCGAGTCAATCCATCTGGTCTCGAAGGAAGTTTGACGTGACAGAAGCGCAAAGGAACACCCGCTGCATCGGCCTTGCCCGCTTCCTCGCCATCGAGAAGAGAAAGAAGAAGCTGCTGAAGGAGTGCGAGCAGAGTACTAAATCGGTGTTTAAGGATAAGTGAATTGATGAAGGAGATAATGACTTGATGAGTTTGGCAAGGCTATCTTGAGAAACCAGCGAGAACACCAGTTGAACATGGAACTAAGCAAGAAAAACAAGTATCACTTGTCGGATGGAGAAGATGATTTTGATGAACCTAGTGCTCTAGGTTTCGGAAGAGATAATTTTGAAGATGAAATGCTTCCAGAAGATGATGTTGACTAAGTGTCTAAGTTTATGAAACGAAAAGAATTAGTTTTGGAGTTGATATGCAGATTCAACGGAGGAGAAAGGAGCTGGAAATTAAAACTGGTTTTGGGTTAGGTTTCATTTTAAATTTAGGAGTAATTCTGTAATTTTAAATATTTTAACTTTAATTTTTATTAGAATACTGAATATAATTTAATTTTATACATTTTTATATCAAATATGATATTAAAACTTATTCAATTTATATTTTCATTATTTTAATTTTAATCTTAGATTTTTTTTAAATACTATCTAAAAATTATAAAATGGAGATAGAAAATAGAAGTTATTTTTATTCAAAGAAAAGATAATTTCTGTTCATACCCTGACCCAACGATAAGGCCCAAGTCCCAACAAAAGGCCTAACCCAAAAAGGTTGAGCTTCGCCTTGTACCACCTCCTCCATATGAAGTCGGTTCCTATCATGACTAACCCTAAAGAAGTCGGGGACGAAGATTAGCTGGCAGATAATCACTCATTCAAATGAGTAACCGCCCCTAAAATCTCTCTATCCACTTCCAAGAGTCATATCTCAACCTCCCTAAGATAAAGGAACGGTTATCCACCTTAAAAGGCGGAACTACTTCAGCGGTGGTTATTGGTTCACCACTATAAATACCCTAACACCCCTCAGGTATCTTTAAGTCTCAATACTCTTTAAGCCTGTTTGCACCCTTACTGACTTAGGCATCGGAGTGTCCTTGCAGGTACCACCCCCATTCTTCCTTACACAAGTCGGACGGGGGCTTTGGATCGCGAACTCACTTGGACGTTTCATCATTCAGACGATTAGGCCAGCCAAACTTGTCCAACCCATTAATCTCCGGTTACCCAACGTAACATTGGCGCCGTTGCCGGGGACCCAAGAGATCAACCAGTAATGGCGGACATGTCACAGGAAGATGGTCATGTGGCATCAGATTCTGAACAAGAGAATCTAGATACCGGAAACAATGACGCAGACCTAACCCTTCACCAGGGAACCAACGACCAACATAGGGAAGGCACCTCCGGATTTAAAAATCCAAAGATGAACTCCTCCGAGGGGCGTGAATCGGAAAAGGATGGTCCACCCCATGCAACCGAACTAATGGGGCTATTCCATGGCCACCAAGGTCGCTTGGAACAACTGGAACAGGAGCGGGAGCGACAAAGGGAAATAGAAAAGCACTTAAGAGAGGAGATGGAACGACGAAAAGAGTTAGAAGAAAAACTCTTAAAGTTAGAATCCTCCCTCAAAAAGTCAGAACTCCCACGGCGACCGAGAAGAGTCACCCCCAGGAGGGGAGGACCCCTTTAGTGAGGACATAATGAGGGCAAAAGTTCCAAGAAACTTTAAAAGCCCCGACATGGACCTCTATGATGGAACCACAGATCCAAAGCATCATTTAAGCAACTTTAAAAGTCGGATGTATCTGGCTGATGCTTCTGATGCAACACACTGCAAAGCCTTCCCGACCACCTTATCGAAAGCAGCAATGAAGTGGTTCGAGAGCCTCCCTCCAAGGTCGGTCACCAGCTTTGAAGACCTCTCGAGAAAATTTCTAACGCGGTTCTCCATTCAGAAAGACAAAGTAAAACATGCACCGAGCCTCCTGGCGATAAAACAGGAGGTCGGAGAACCTCTACGAGATTATATGGAAAGATTCAACAAAGCATGCTTAGAGATTCAAGACCTGCCCACCGAGGCAGTCATTATGGGCTGGTAAATGGGCTCAGAGAAGGACCATTCTCACAATCCATATAAAAAAGGCACCCCACCTCCTTGAGTGATGTACAAGAAAGAGCTGAGAAGTACATCAACATGGAGGAAAACGCCAGACTGAGAGAGTCAAGCTGGCGACTTGGACACCTCCCCTCGATAAAAGACAAGGAGAGGGAGCCAAAGAAGAAAGAAGACCTCGGTCTCGACAGACCCAGGAAATATCACTCTTATACTCCTCTAAAAGTTTTCATAGTGGACGTATACAGAGAAATTTGTAATACTGAAAGACTGCCGCCTCCCAGACCCATCAAGAATAAAAAAGGGGAGAGCCGCGGTGACTACTGCGAGTACTATAAGATATATGGTCACTCAACAAACGACTGTTACGACCTCAAGAATGTGATAGAAAAGCTGGCCAGAGAAGGCCGACTTGATAGATATCTCATGGAGAGGTCGGACAATCATGGAAAGAGAAAGCGAGATGATGCGGACAGAAGAGACCCACCACCACAGACTCCGGAGAGACATATACATATGATCTCAGGCGGATTCGCGGGAGGGGGGCTCACCAAGTCCTCTCGCAAAAGACACCTCAAGCGAATCTACCAGGTCGGAAGTGAATCGCCCGACCTTCCTACCATCTCATTCACAAAGGAAGATGGGCAAGGAATAATCCCCAGACACGATGACCCGGTAGTAATAACCATGATCCTAGCCAACGCCCATCTCCACAGAACTCTGGTGGACCAAGGGAGTTCAGCAGACATCCTTTTCAAGCCTGTGTTTGATAAACTAGGGCTTGACAAAAGGGAGCTGAGAGCCTACCCCGACACTTTGTATGGGCTAGGCGATACACCGATAAAACCACTGGGTTTCCTGCCCCCCCACACTACTTTTGGAAAAAGAGAAAAATCCAAAACTCTGAACATAGACTTCATAGTCATCGACGTGGGGTCAGCATATAATGCCCTAATCGGAAGAGCTACCCTAAACCGATTAGGAGCAGTGGTATCTACCCCGCATCTCTGCATGAAGTTCCCGACATCAACGGGGATAGCAATGGTGCGTGGGGACCAGAAATTGGCAAGAAAGTGCTACAATGAAAGCCTGAACCTAAGGGGAAAAGGCAAGGAAGTCAACACCATAGAACTCGGTGGAGCAAGGGCCAAAGAAGAGTTGCGACCACAGCCAGGGGGAAAAACCGAGGAAATACAGGTCGGCAAAGAGGAAGGAAAAAATACCAACATAGGAGTCAACCTAGGGGTAACCCTGAAGCAAGGGTTGACTAAACTCCTAAGAGACAATTCCGACCTCTTCGCCTGGAAAGCCTCCGACATGCCTGGGATAGACCCCGAGCTAATGTCCCACAAGCTCTCGGTATATCCAGGATCCCGACCTGTACAACAGAAAAGGCGCAAGCTTGGCCCTGAACGAGCTCTAGCGGTGGAAGAGCAAGTACAGCACTCCTAGAAGCCGGCTTCATCAGAGAAGTCAAATATCCAACATGGCTAGCAAATGTAGTGCTAGTCAAGAAGCAAAATGGCAAATGGAGAATGTGTGTCGATTACACCGACTTAAATAAGGCATGTCCCAAGGACCCTTATCCACTTCCAAGTATCAATACTCTAGTAGACTCCAGCTCGGGGTGTCAATACTTGTCGTTCATGGATGCTTACTCGGGATATAATCAAATCCCTATGCATGAGCCAGACAGAGAGAAGACATTGTTCATCACGCCCCGAGCAAATTTCTGCTACGTGGTCATGCCATTTGGACTAAAAAATGCAGGGGCCACATACCAAAGGCTGATGAACAAGGTGTTTGCCCCCCACCTCGGGAGCTTAATGGAAGTCTACGTAGACGACATGCTAGTGAAAACTAAGGAAGAAGCTGATCTCTTGACAGACCTCTCGCAAGTCTTCGACACCATAAGGTTACATGGGATGAGGCTAAATCCCGCAAAGTGTACCTTCGCGGTAGAGGCTGGAAAATTTCTAGGGTTCATGCTAACACAGAGAGGGATCGAAGCAAACCCCGACAAGTGTAAAGCCATCCTTGAAATGAAGAGCCCGACTTGCTTAAGAGAGGTCCAACAATTGAATGGCCGACTAGCAGCCCTCTCCAGGTTCTTGGCAGGATCAGCACTCAGATCCCTTCCATTGTTTTCTTTATTAAAAAAGGGATGCCAATTCGAATGGACTCCAGAATGCGAAGGAGCGTTCCAGGAGTTAAAAAGGTTCTTGAGTCAACCACCAATCTTGACCCGACCTCTAAACGGGGAAGATCTCGTCCTATTTCTGTCAGTAGCAGATAAAGCTGTCGCATCAGCCCTGATAAGGGAGGACGAGGTCGGACAGCATCCAGTTTACTTCATCAGCAAAGTTCTACAGGGCCCTGAACTAAGGTACCACAAACTAGAGAAGTTTGCCTACTCCTTAGTAATAGCCTCGCGAAGGCTACGGCCTTATTTCCAAGCCCATACCATAAGAGTCCGAACGAACCAGCCCATGAAGCAAATCCTCCAGAAAACGGATGTTGCAGGAAGAATGGTTCAATGGGCAATAGAGCTCTTTGAGTTTGACTTAAAGTATGAAACTCGGACAGCGATCAAAGCCCAATGCCTCACCGACTTCATAGCAGAATACGCAGGAGATCAAGAGGAAAAACCAACTACATGGGAATTTTATGTAGACGGATCCTCAAACAAGACAGGAAGCGGCGCAGGCATAATACTAGTCGACGAAAGGGGAACCCAAATAGAGGTGTCCCTCAAATTTGAATTCCCAGCTTCAAATAATCAAGTAGATTATGAAGCCCTGATTGCAGGGTTGAAACTGGCAGAAGAGGTCGGTGCAACAAAAGTGATGATATACAGCGACTCTCAAATGGTAACCTTCCAAATAAATGGAGAGTATCAGGCCAAAGACCCAAACATGAAGAGATACTTGGAAAAAACTCTGGAACACTTAGGGCACTTCGCGGAAATCGAAGTTAAGCATATAACTCGGGATTTCAATAGCAGAGCAGATGCCCTCTCCAAGTTGGCAAGCACCAAACCAGGAGGGAATAACAGAAGCCTGATCCAGGAAACTCTCCAAGAACCATCTGTAGTAAAAGCAGAAGACAAACGAGATGTCCTTGAGGTAACTGGGCTAAACCTCGGATGGATGAATCCCTTGGTTGAATACTTAAAATTCGACATCCTCCCCAAAGAGGAAAAAGAGATTAAAAAAATCCGGAGGGAAGCACAACATTACACTCTGGTGAAGAATATCCTTTATAAAAGAGGAATATCAACACCATTGTTGAAATGTGTACCGATCTCAAAGACAACTGAGGTATTAGAGGAGGTTCACAATGGGATCTGTGGAAACCATCTCGGAGCCAGGTCACTAGCCAGGAAAGTAATCCGAGCTGGATTCTACTGGCCGACCTTGCAGAAAGATGCCATAGAATTTGTGAAGAAGTGCCGGCCATGCCAAATGCACGCAAATTTCCACGTGGCTCTCCCCGAGGAGCTAATCAGCATAACTTCTCCATGGCCCTTTGCAAAATGGGGGATGGATCTGTTAGGTCCTTTTCCCCAGGCCCCAGGACAAGTCAAATACTTGATCGTGGGAATAGACTACTTCACAAAGTGGATAGAAGCAGAACCATTGGCCACCATATCAGCCCAAAGAAGCCGGAGGTTCCTCTACAAAAATATCATCACAAGGTTTGGAATATCCCATTCCATTACTATAGACAACGGATCCCAGTTCACTGACTCTACCTTCAAAAGCCTAGTGGCCAGCATGAAAATAAAACACCAGTTCACTTCGGTGGAACATCCACAAGCCAATGGACAAGGCGAGGCAGCCAACAAAGTCATACTGGCAGGGCTGAAGAAAAGACTACAAGAAGCAAAGGGAGCTTGGACAGAAGAGCTCTCACAAGTATTATGGGCTTATCGAACGACGCCACAATCTGCCACTGGAGAAACACCTTTCCGATTTGTTTATGGCGTAGAAGCCATGATACCAGTAGAAATCAGCGAACAAAGTCCAAGGGTGATTCTCCATGATGAGGACAAAAACATACAGGGGCACAAAGAGGAGCTCGAACTACTCCCCGAAGTCCGAGAGCAAGCCCAGATAAGAGAAGCAGCGTTGAAACAAAGGATGACCACCATTTACAACAAAAAAGTCATTCGAAGAAGCTTCACCTCAAACGACTTGGTCTTGATAAGAAACGACATTGGAGTCAATAAATCAGGAGAAGGAAAACTCGCTGCTAATTGGAAGGGACCATACAAGATTAGAGAAGTCCTAGGAAGAGGTTATTATAAGGTGACCGACCTAAATGGCACCGAGTTACCAAGGTCGTGGCATGCTTGCAACATGAAAATGTACTATACTTAAAAGCGAACTCTACTCCCTGATGCACTCTTTTCCCTACTTCATGATTTTTTCCCAAAAAACAAAGGGTTTTTTCTGAAGAAAGGGTTTTTAACGAGGCATCATAGTAGAGCCTAAGGGGAATAAGTTGCTAAAAGCCCTTAGTAACAGTAAAAAGTACCTTTCCAAATAAATAAAGATCTTTTTCAAATATCTCTCATAAAAATTCCTTCTCGTTTATTTTCTTTTCTACGAAACGCACCGACTTAAGCTCGACAAAACGTGAAAATCCCATGAACCGACCTAGGTGGTCGTCAGGATAAAACGACGACGTACAAGTCGGTGTAAAGAGGTTATATAAGTTGATCGTAAGAAACTCGGAAACACTCCGACTCATAAGTCGAAATGAAAACCTGAGTAGAGAAGCTCGGAAACACTTCAACCGGTAAATCGAAATGAAAAACCGAGTAGAAGAAAAATGCATCGCAAAAATAACCTAAGACATAAAAGCTCAAGAAACCACAAAGTTGAGTATAAAGGAATAGTGGAAAGAGAGATCGAAAAAACCTAAGGCCAAAAGACTGTCAAGCTCATAAAGACAGACAAGCCAAAGAAAAAGTTTTTCAAGAAAAAGGTCGGAGAAATTTTCTAAAGTATCAAACAAAAACAGAAAAGCATGCACACAAAAGGTAACTTAAACCCTTACCCAAAAAAGGGTATTTATAAATACTTTTTTTGTTACCCTTATCCAAAAAAGGGTTTTTTAAATATTTTTTGTTTACGGCCTTAAAAGGCCAAGAGAAATGTCAGTGTACCATTACTACCACAGATATAAAAAGAGTTCAAAAAAGGGGAGACCCACAGGCCGGGCCCCATATAGCCAACAAATTTTTTAAGTATCACCACCGGGAGTAGTAGGAGCACCACCAGAATCAGGAGTCGGAGCGCCATCAGGACCAGGGAGAGAGGCACCTACAGGAGTTGGAAGAGAAGTCTCGGGAGTCTCGGAAGAACTCGGAGCATTGTCTGGACGGGGAGGAGACTCTATGATTCTCTAACCCCGAGTCTTCAACTCAGACTCAGACACAGGTCGGAGAGGAGACACAATGGCCCCATTAATGACAATTTTGTCAGGGTCCAAAGGAGAGAGATCCAAATCGGGAGCAAGGACGCCGACCTGCTCCTTAAAAATCCTCCAAGCCTCCTCGGCTCCCTCAGCAATAGAGTCCACCAACTCGGCGTAAGCAGTCGAGATCCTTGAACAAGCTTGAATAACTCTCCTGCGCCTTCTTCCTCAAGCCCTCTTCCATATTGCATTGGGATTGTAACTTGCTCCCCTTCTCCCGAAGATCATCCCTCTCCTCCCTCAATTTAGCGACCTCCTCCTTCAACTCCTTCTCATGTTTCTGATATATGAGAAGCCTTTCCTCCAACTCTTCAACCCTCGAAGTTGAACCCAGAGAGCTAAGAGGAGTCTTCTCAAAAACATCAAGAAACTTGGTGCACACCGCCGCCGCCCTGAAACTCTCCTGAGCCAGAATAGTGAGGTGGTTCCGGACAGAAACATCATCCATACCTATACGGGTATGGAGATAGATGTGTTTCCGGACAAATGCAGGAGCATCCACCTTAGCCTCACCTTCAAAAGAAGAGGAAGACTCTAAAGTCTTACGCTTCTTCTTCTCTGGCTCAGGAGAAGGTCGGGGGGAGGGGGCGGCTGAGAAGAAGCTGAGGAGGAAATAACAATAGGCCGAGAAGGGGTCCCCAAAGTTTGAGGAGGAGGAGGAGGAAGAGAGGAGCTAGTTACCCTGGCACCGCCGGCCCTGGCGCGAGATCTTGCTCTGGCCTCCTGGACTCTCTGGTAAGATTCGCTGGAATTCTTCTTCGCCATCTCTGTAAAAGCAATTATTAGCCAAAAAATTCAGACAAGTCGGAAAAACAAGATACAAGTCGGAAACAAAGTATAAAAGACAAAGGCTACCTAATTGTGCCTGGACAAAGGCCGGCGACCCCTGGAGAAATTTTTTGGTATCCAGATATGGGACCCTCCCCCACACTTCTCGGAGGAACCCCACAATGGCTGCCTTCACCTCATCCAAGTCATCCAAACCATATTTCTCGCAGGGGGAGGCCTCCAACCAATACAGAGGAAAGTGAGGAACAGAATTTTCATCCAGGAAAAAGGGGTAGTGGCCCTCTACACCTTGAACTTTGAAAAAATAATTTTTAAAGTCATGGAAGGATTCATCAAAAAGGGTGAAAACTCTCCGACCTTGTATGGCTCGGAAAGACACCCATTGCTGCTTGTTATTTAGCCCACTGAAGGGCTTGGTCATATGGAAAAGATAGAAGAAAATCCTCAAAGAGGTCGGAAAATCTAAGGCGTGGCTGATAAACTGGTAAATTTTCAGAAAATCCTAAGAATTGGGGTGAAGTTGGGTAGGAGCAACTCGGCAGTGACGCAAAACAGCTATTTCAAAATCAGAAAATGGAAGAAAAACACCCAAACGGGTAATCATGCTTTCATACATGTAGAAAAAATGAGGGACCTCCTAAGTATCCCTCCCAAAACAAACCCGGTCTTCCAGACCCGGGACCACCAATTCATACTTCGGCTCATCCTCCTCAGAAGTACAAATATGGTGATGAGTGCGAAGGTTGGTGATGAACTCGGCATCGACCAAGGGTTCCTCCCCCAAGACCGTAACATCAACCCACTGAGCAAGAACTTCTACAGAAGACATTTTTCCCTAGGAAAAAAACGATGAAAACCTACAAAGGGAAAAGAAAAAAGAATAAAAAACGAAAGTTCCTAAGGGGCATGAAATCTAACAACCTACGACGTCACCTTCTCCCTCTCCAAAGAAAATAAAAGGCATGCAGAAGCACTTAATAAAAGGGAAGAAAGAACCAACCTTTGCCTGAAAAGGAGTAGAGGAAGATGAAAGCCTTCAACGAAAGTATCCCACGAATAGATACGAAAGTGTTCCACGAACAGATGAAAGGGAAAAGATTTTGAAAAATCGAAGAAACGAAACAACGAAGGAAGAGGGAAGCATTTATAAGCACGTTAGGGGCATAATGGTAAAAATAAAAGCGGTCATTAATGAATGCACCGTTACCAAGGTAATTAATACCTACGCACACCCCTAACGGACGCGACGTTTGATTAGATGTAACTGTGAAAATCAAAAGTCACGAAAATTCACGTCGGTTGCAAACAAATCACGTCGGTTCCCTCACAAGTCGGTTACGACCCCGAGTAGAATACTCGAACCCAAATCTTAAAGGAAATTGGGCTCGAGTAGGGGCACTATTCATACCCTGACCCAACGATAAGGCCCAGGTCCCAACAAAAGGCCGAACCCAAAAAGGTTGAGCTTCGCCTTATACCAACCTCCTCCATATGAAGTCGGTTCCTATCACGACTAACCCTAAAGAAGTCCGGGACGAAGATTAGCTGGCAGATAATCACTCATTCAAATGAGTAACTGCCCCTAAAATCTCTCTACCCACTTCCAGGAGCCATATCTCAACCTCCCTAAGATAAAGGAACGGTTATCCACCTTAAAAGGCGGAACTACTTCAGCGGTGGTTATTGGTTCACCACTATAAATACCCTGACACCCCTCAGGTATCTTTAAGTCCCAATACTCTCTAAGCCTGTTTGCACCCTTGTTGACTTAGGCATCGGAGTGTCCTTGCAGGTACCACCCCCCATTCTTCCTTACACAAGTCGGACGGAGACTTTGGATCACGAACTCACTTAGACGTTTCATCGTTCAGACGATTGGGCCAGCCAAACTTGTCCAACCCATTAATCTCCAGTTACCCAACGTAACAATTTCATTGCAAATTTTCTGGCCAAGTTTGAAGTATCCAACAGCATTGAGCAATTGGAATAGAATCAGCCTTGGAGTGAATTAATAGCTTTGAGCAAGGATCTAGCTACTCTGACTTAGGCTTTAGTTTCCTTTTTCTGTTTTTTTCTTTTTCTTTTTTTGTTTAATTTTTTGTTATAAAAAAATTTTATAATTAATTTTAATATATAAATAATTTTTTAAAATTTAATACATTTTATGCCATTCTCAATATAAAATAATTATACAAATAATTTAATTATTTAAAATTATTTTTAAAAATCATTTAAATATAAATATAACAAGATGATCATGTAAATTTTTTTTATAATATCAAAATTATATTTTTTGTAATAATTATGTTAAAATAAAAAATACATAAATTAAAAAGTATAATAGAAATTATATAACCAAATAGAATTATTTCTATAAAAAACAGAAAAGATCGAAATGCAATTTTTAATCATTATTATTATTAGGAATAAAATTCTAAAAGATTAAGATTATTTAAACATTAGTAACAAAATAAGTATTATTTAAATTTTTTAAAATATTAATAAAATATTTATTTTTTAAAAAAATAAAATAAAAAAATAAAAAATATATAAAGTTAACTGGCCGTAGGAGCTACTAGAAATTCAAACCACTTTTTGTTACACTAATATTTTTTACTTTAAACAAAGAATCTAAGGAGGTTAGTATCTAATCTTTAGCGAAAAAAATATTAGATTCAAAATTTCAAATATAAAATAATTATAAAAATATCAATTGTCTCATCTTTATATTTTAGATGAAAGAGAGTGAGTAGTTTAAAGAAGAGACTTTTGGAATAAGTAACTTAATTACATAAAGTTATTATGTTTAAAATTAAATTTCAAAATATATATATATATATGATTAAGTACCACTTATAATGACCTTAGGTTATTAAAACCTCATTGATCGTGATTTGCTGCTCCAAAATTCTATCGAAATTTAGTACTCCTTGACTAGAAGTAAGAAAAAAAAATTGTATATTAATTTTAATACTCCGTACTTTAAAAAAAAAGAAAGAGCATTAAAATTCTATTTTGATTAAAACTTTATTGTTTTATTATTTTAATTTAAATTTATTTTATTTTTTGATTGATATTAAATTATTACAAAATCATACCAAAATAAAAAATAAAGAATTAAAAAGATAAAAATACTCTTTTAGATTAATTTAAAAGACAAATATCTTTTAACATTAAATTTCTTTAATTTAAATTAAAATTTTAATTTAATTACAAAAAAGTAAAACAAGTTTGTAATTGATTTTAAAATAATAAAAATTATCTTTTAAATAAAACTTATTTTGTGTAAGCATATATTTATGAAACAACACTAGAAATTTTTATATAAATAAATAAAATAAATATAATTAAAACGAGAATAAAATGAGAAAGAAATAATTCAAATAGCTTTTAGGCGAAATTTTCAATCTGAATCATCACTTTATAAGTCCTATCAAGTTTTTTACATTTGGAATTTAGAAACAGCTATTAGGCCAAAGAATTATTCTCCAAATACAAGTCATTTACACATATAAGTCTGTACAAGTTATTTATATTGTATTGTTTAAGAATTTTTTGTGTATGTGTATTGATAAATTATGTATAATTCAAAACTTTTCTTCTTCTTTCTTGCATTGTAAAAGTAGATTTTATTAGGATAGAATTAACTTGTATAAATTTGTATGCCAAAAAAACTTGTATGTGTAGCAAGTCTCTAGACCAAGTCTATAGAGAATTGAGTTAGCTTCAAAACGAACTTTGAACAAAGTAAATGTAATAATCACAAAATACAGTTAGTATACCAGGATGGTTCCTTAGATCACGATTTTTTACTATGAATTTGTAACTGGCTTAATTTAATTTGAATTTGATTTTGTACTGAACTTAAAAAATAAAATTAATTTTCTTCTCTTTTTATGTAACTAAAGATAATTTAAATTCAATAAATATAGAATTAATTATGATTACATCTTAAAAAGTTGTTTATTGTCCGTTAGAAATTTACTAAAACTGATGCTAAAACTGTACGTATATTTTGAGTAAATATATAAATTTAATTGAATTTTAATATACATAAAATTTTAATTAATCTATATTATTCTTATATTGATTTTTATTGATTTGTAACCTTATAATAATATGTATTATAAATAGACTAATAATATTATTGATGTTTTGAGTTTGTTGAGTTATATAAAAATCACGTTGTGACATGAAAATAGAGAATAGAAAACAAAATAGATCGTTTTTATCTTAAAAAATTGTGTTATTATTTTAAGAAATGGACAAAGATTAAATTAGTAGTTCACTCTTATAAAAATAAAGATTTTTCTTCAACTTTTTTCTAACAAATATATCCTTAAAATTTCTATCGTTATAAAAATATTTGTTATTCCATTCTACAATAATAAACTTTCAAACTAACAATAGATAGAAAAAAATTACAATGTTAGTGATGCAAATAAGTAATAAATATATCATTATTAGCAACAATAACTTAGGTTCAGTTTGATAAAATTTCTAGTTTTTAAAATTTGTAGTAATTATATTCAATAATTGAAATAAAAGTAACTTTTAATAAATATGAGTTACAAAAATTATATTTGTAAAATTGTTTAACAATTAAAATGATGTTAATAGACAAATAAATAATAACAATAAATATAAAAGTTCATTAACATAAGGTTATGTTAAACTTTAAGAGATATAAATTAACTTCTAAAAAGATATGTTGGTGATTTCAAAAAACTTTTTATCAGACATTGGTTTTTACTTTTTATATAGGTTTTTGAGTTTATAATTGGAATATAAAAATAATAAGAGATTAAAATGTTTTAATAATTTTTTATATTAATCACTAATTAATGTTTTATAAATATTAAAGACTAAATTGAAATTAAACAAATTAGACAATAAACTAAAATTGCCGTGAAATACGAGGGACAAGGTAAAAAAGCATGAATTTACTTTCGTTTTTTTTTGTTATTTTAGTTTAAGAAAATCTAACTTAGTAATATTTAAAATTTAAAATTTAAAATTAAAATAAAAAATAATAACTAATCTTATCTTAAAAATTTAAAATCAAAATAATTTAAATTTATAAGTACAACCATAACAGCTTCACTCAATCTTACTAAAATAGCTGAATTTTGAGAATTATTTATTTAATTTCATAATAAATAATATTTTTAAATTTAAATAATCTATTAATTAGTTTGTACTTATTATATTATATATTTAATAATTTATTAAAAAATATTAATATAATACATAAAAAATAATTTGAAAAAGATATTGTTTAAAAAATAAAAATAAATAAACCTCTAATCAATTTGAATTTAGAAACAATAAAATCTTTGTCCATTTCTGTGAATCTGATATGCCATGTTTTTTGTTCAGAGTTGACGGACAAAAACTTGATACGTCATTGTTTTTTATTTAGAATACAAAAAAACATCTATAAAAATTGCGTTGTGTCACGAAAATAATGAATAGAGAGCAAAATGAATCGTTTTTATTTTAAATAATTGTATTATTATTCTAAAAAATAGACAGAAATCGAGTTGATAGTTCAATCCTATAAAAATAAAAGTTTCTCTTCCACTTATTCTCTCTAACAAATATATCTTTAGAATTTCTATCGTTATAAAAGTATTTGTTATTCCATTCTACAATAATAAACTTGCAAACTAACTATAGATAGAATAAAATTACAATGTTAGTGATGCAAATAAGTAATAAATATATCATTATTAGGAACAATAACTTAGGTTCAATTTGATAAAATTTTTAGTTTTTAAATTTGTAGTAATTATATTCAATAAATTGAAATAAAAGTAACTTTTAATTAATATGAGTTACAAAAATTATATTTGTAAAATTGTTTAATAATTAAAATGATGTTAATAGACTAATAAATAATAACAATAAATATAAAGGTTCATTAACATAAGGTTATGTTAAACTTTAAGAGATATAAATTAACTTCTATAAAGATATCTGGTGATTTCAAAACCTTTTATTAGACCTTAGTTTTTATATAGTTTTTTGAGTTTATAATTTGAATGTAAAAATAATAAGAGATTAAAATGTTTTAATAATTTTTTATATTAATCACTAATTAATGTTTTATAAATATTAAAGACTAAGCTGAAATTAAACAAATTAGACCATAAACTAAAATTGCCGTGAAATATGAGGGACAACGTAAACAAAACATGAATTTACTTTTTTTTTTTGTTATTTTAGTTTAAGAAAATCTAACTTGTTATATTTAAAGTTTAAAATTTAAAATTAAATAGAAGATGATAACTAATCTTATCTTACTTGTTATCTTTAAAATTTAAAATCAAAATAATTTATATATATATCAGCATAACAGCTTCACTCAATCTTACTAAAATTGCAGAACTTTCTTTATCCTTTCTATCCAGCTAATGCCACAGATTTGTTTAGATTTCACTCTTGTGATTCTTTCCATATATAATAAACAGGTAGACATCCTCGTCTTTTAAGTTTTAACTATGATACTTTGTAGTTTTAAATAACAATAACAATTTTCTTGAGAATAGAAGGCATAAGAGAGTTAAAGCTTCAACTTCAATCATGGATGAACTTCTAGAAGAAATCCCAATCAAACAAGTGGACGTAACCGTTCCGAAGACTGACGATCCAACCTTACCTATCCTGACATTCAGAATGTGGGTCTTAGGAATCATCTCATGCGTGGCACTCGCATTGGTGAATCAGTTCTTTTGGTACAGAACACAGCCTCTATCGGTTACGCCAATATGTGTTCAGATCGCCGTTGTTCCAATCGGCCATTTAATGGCAAGAATTTTGCCCACTCGGCGGTTATTCCAAGGTACCATGTTCGAATTCACGATGAATCCTGGACCATTCAATATGAAAGAGCACGTTCTCATCACTATCTTTGCCAATGCTGGTGCTGGAACTGTCTATGCAACTCATATTTTGACTGCGGTCAAGCTTTACTTTAAAAAATCTCTCCCTTTTATTCCTGCTTTCATCGTTATGCTCACTACTCAGGTTTGTTCTGTTTCTCTTCAATCAACTTTTATTTTAAAATTGTAATATAAACTTTTGTTATAAAATAATTTTATACCGTAAGTTCGATTTTTTATGATTAAAAATTTCGGAATTTGATCTTTTATCGTTCTTTAAATAAAAAAGTTTAACATAGGATAGATAAAAAGGAAAGCATACATAATTTATGCATCAACCTCTTAAAGGAGATTTTTTTTGTGAAGAATGAATTAGATATAAAATTTGATGCACGAACTACGTTACATAATTATATTTAGGGTTTGATTAACAGTGCAACAAAATTAATTTTTATAATTATTCATGTATTTTTAAGAAACAAAATTATATCCTTTTGGTAAGTTCAGTTAATAGCAAAGATATTGAGAATATTGGTGAAATTTTGCAGGTACTAGGCTTTGGTTGGGCTGGACTTTTTAGGAAGCATTTGGTTGAACCAGCTGAAATGTGGTGGCCTGCAAATATGGTCCAAGTCTCTCTGTTCCGGTAATTCATCACAAGTTTATATTATATCCTTTTTAATTTGAGAAAATCCATAACAAATATTGTTTCTTGATTTAATATGTTGATTCTTGTGAAATATTCTAGGGCTCTACATGAGAAGGAAAAAAGACCCAAACACGGCACAACCAGGAACCAATTTTTCTTAATTGCTATGGCCACTGGTTTTGCTTATTATGTCCTCCCAGATTACCTTTTCAACACACTGTCAACTATGTCTTGGGTGTGTTGGTTGGGCTCCAAATCCGTCTTGGTTAACCAATTGGGATCCGGAATGCATGGGCTTGGGCTTGGCTCATTTGGGCTTGATTGGACCTCAATCAGTTCTTACCTTCAAAGCCCACTAGCCAGCCCATTGTTTGCCACTTGCAATGTAGCTGTTGGATTCTTTCTAATTATGTATGTGATGACACCAATCTGTTACTGGAATAATGTTTATAATGCCAAGAATTTCCCAATATTCTCAAGTGGACTTTTCATGAAAAATGGGACAAAATATGATGTTTCTAAGATTGTCAACTCTAAATTCCATCTAGACACGGTAGCTTATTCGGAGATTGGGAATCTTCATCTCAGCACTTTCTTTACAATGACATATGGTATTGGATTTGCTACACTTTCTGCCACTGTTATGCATGTTCTTCTCTTCCATGGAAGGTATAATCAATATAAATATTTTTGCAATTGTATTTTCATTTATGGTTATATATATTTAGGACAAATATTGGCTTGAGCTTTTTCTATTTTTTTTTTCAAAATCTATATTGAGCTCAAAATTTTATATGAAAATATACTTGGTGTTCTTGTATTTTATAAAATATAACATTTATTTTTTTTTGAGTCATACAACTCACACAGTAATATTTATTTGAGAATAAATATTGTCATTATTTAATAGATAATGTCACTTCTCTATTATTATTATTATTATTATTATTATTATTATTATTATTATTATTACATGAAGAGTGTTTATCAATCACTATGAAAACTAAAATAATGAGAATAAAGAATATTCAGGAAAAAAATAACAATTTGGGAATGAGTTGTATTTGACTAGACATAACAATTGGTTCTCATGTATTGGAAATTTGGAAGCTTGCTAATTAATTTGAATTACATGATGCAGAGATATATGGAAGTATAGCAAAAAGGCGTTCGGAAGCAATAAGAAAATGGACATACACACAAAACTGATGAAGAATTACAAATCAGTCCCAATGTGGTGGTTTTTGGTTATCGCAGTACTTAACTTAGCTCTCATCCTTTTTGCTTGCCAATACTACAATGAGGCACTTCAGTTGCCATGGTGGGGTGTTTTACTAGCTTGCGCAATATCCCTTATCTTTACGCTCCCAATTGGTATAATCTCTGCCACTACAAATCAGGTATAATTTCAAATTACCTAATAATTAATTTTTACATAATTATGCTACCTATATAAAAAAAATTAGCTATTATATTAGCCATTTATAAAGAATATATTAAAATATAAAATAAATATTGAAAATAAATTAACAATAGATACATTTCAACATTTTTATTTCCTAGAAACTATCTATCCAACATTTGTATTAGCTAATTAGTGGTAAATTTTTTTCGGATGTCGCTAACAAATGTTTAAGGATATCTTTTAAAAGATACTACGGTTAAAAAGTAAATTAAACGTAAACATGTTAATTTTTCTATTTTTATGGGAAAAATAAAAAAAAATTTCACTTTCATTATTTTCATGATCATTTTTAGAGTATCTTTTAGTTAAATGTATTTTTTATTATTTCCCAAATTTATCCTTACTTCTTAGCACATTTAATGTGAATTTAAGAATAATTCATAATTACACATTTTTTTTGTTTTTAATATAATTTTGAAATATTATTAAATATATATATATAATTAATTCTTTTTTCTTTATCTTAATTTCTTTTTTGGCAGACACCGGGTTTAAATATCATAACAGAATACATAATTGGATATATGTATCCAGAACGTCCGGTAGCAAACATGTGCTTCAAAGTATTTGGGTATATTAGCATGATGCAAGCACTCTCATTTGTTCAAGACTTTAAACTCGGCCACTATATGAAGATTCCTCCAAGAATGATGTTTATGGCACAGGTTAGTTATTATTATTATTATAACTCTTAACTTATGAGCTCACCATGAAATTCGATTTCAGTATAATATGTTAGTGAGTAAACAAGTCATATAAGAAAATTAAATGGTTCTGATTTGATTGGTAATATTACAGGTACTTGGAACATTGATAGCAGTGGTAGTGTACACACTAGCAGCATGGTGGATGATGGAGAAAATTCCTCACCTTTGCGACGTTTCAAAACTTCCGGCAGATAGCCCTTGGACATGCCCAATGGACACGGTCTTCTACGACGCAGCTGTTATCTGGGGCCTCATTGGACCCCGCAGGATCTTCGGCAATCTCGGTGAGTACGCAAAGGTCAACTGGTTCTTTCTTGGTGGTGCCATTTTACCCCTTCTTGCATGGCTCGCTCACAAGGTATTCCCAGGTAATTTACTCTTCACCATTCTCCATTCAATTTCGTAGCATATAGGCATGTATAACAATCTAACAGACTTGCATATACTCCAATTGATTAAGGTGTGAAATGGATCCGCCACATTCACTTCCCCGTATTGTTGGGTGCGACGGCAATGATGCCGCCGGCTTCATCGCTTAACTTCAATAGCTGGTTAGTACTCGCGTTCCTGTCGGGGTTTGTGGTGTATCGGTACAAACCGGAGTGGTGGAGCCGCTATAACTACGTCCTGTCCGGTGCTCTTGATGCCGGAACTTCCTTCATGGCCATGTTCTCGTTCTTTTTGTTAGGATCCACGCAGATTTCATGGTGGGGGAATAGCGGAGAAGGCTGCCCCTTGGCTACATGCCCTACGGCCCCTGGCATTGCTGTTGCTAATTGCCCAGTTCATTGATCATTATTCTCAACAACAACAGCAGTAACTACCTAGCATTATTATTATTATTATTAGTTTTCATGTGGATACTAGGAACTAGTTTAAGGCTTCAAATGTTATTTTCTTATATTTCAGTGTTTTATGATTTTAATTTGGGACTACACTTTCTAGATTTTTTAGGCCACAATCTTTCGCTTCTCTTTTATTTTATTTCCGCATGTATAGAGTGCTGTTTGGAAACTATTTTAATACGAGAAAAGATTTTTCTTTTTTTTAAATATTTTTATTTAAAATTTAATTTTATAATTTAAAATAATTTTAATACATTAATTAATATAATGGAAGAAAACTTCACATAAGTTGAAGAAACACAAATGAATGCATGGTACTATAGTAGAATCCGTTTAAATAGGTCTATAAATGACTTTTTTTTTGTTGCATATAAAAAATGATAACATTAATGTTTGGTACAGTTTGTTAAAATTAACTTATGACTTTTTAAAAACTCAAAAGTTAAAAAAATGATTTCTTTTGTAACAAAAAGTTTTTTGTTATTCTTCTCTTAAAACAAATATTTTTATAATTAAAAAATTAAATACAAAATAATTTATTTATAAGTTATTTTTAGAATCAATTTGCATTGATTTTTGAAAAAATATTTATTTTTTTATTTTTTAAAAAAATAAAAGACAAATTATTTTATATTTGAATAATTTTTTAAAAAAATTTTTAAATATTAAGAACGTCTTTTGCTTCTCTTTTTTAAAAAGTACTTTTTATTTTTTTAATAAAAATATTTATTTTAAAAGATGTATTCAAAATACGTTTTAAATTGAATAAAATCATTCTATTTAAAGAAGAGTATTTTTTTACTCAAAAATAACCAATCCAAACCAATACTTAAATATAAGTTTTTATATTTTAAATTTTTTTAAAAAATAATTTAATTAAATTATTTATTCAAACTGGTCCAATAATAAATTAGCACTAATTAATGATGTTGAGATAAAAAAATAAGTGTTGGACAAAATCAAAATAAATAATTATAAATAGAGATATTTTTTATTTAAAATATTAAATTTAAAAAGTTATAAAAATTAATTTAAAACTTAAATTTTTTCATCTGATTTATAAATATAAAAATTAAAATTAAAATTTTTAAATTAATTTAAATTAATTATTTTTATTTGTTCTAAAGAAAATTAGAGTTAAATCTAATTGCTAATTCCGAACAAGTCCATAATTTCATTGATCTTCACTTCTTCGGCAAGCAACAAACCAAATACATATATGGTTTTTGTTTTTAAAATTTTTTTTGGGTCGGATAATTTGCCACTTCTAAGAATGGGCTCTTGCTAATAGCGAAAATATGAATGCTCCCCATCCATAGCCCAATAAGACCCATTGTTTTTGGGGGGGGGGGGGGGGGGGGATGACCTGAAAAACAATTATCATCGTGTTATAAATTTGAAATAACATGTGCTGTCCAAAAATATTTTGCCAAACTGTCAATCTCCTTAAACTATATGAGAAATGCTATAGATAAAAAAATTTAGTAAGAATTTTTGCTCTAAATCCAATATTATTTTTTACCAAAAAAAGTTTCTTAAATCATATCATATCTACATGTTCATGTCTTTTTCTTATTCCTTTTATACAATAAAATTTAAATTTCTGCCAATGAGTAATAACTCAAATGGCATAGTCTCCCTATACTCAATTAAAGTTGTAGGTTCGAATCTCTTATTTTTGGTAAAAAAATAAAATTTGAATTTCTATCAGAAATATTAGAAGGTGAACAGAATTTATTATTTTCGACTAATAGTTAGTCATTAATATTTAAAAGTATATACTAAAAGTATATCGTTAGATTATTAGACTAAAGGAATTGGGTCACTGACTAAAATTAATTACTCTATTGGTTTTTATAGTTTCGTCAAGTTTTCAATTAACTCCTTACACTTTTTTCTTTTCAATTGGATTCCTAAACCATTTATTTTTTTTTTCAATTCAATCCCAATCGTGACAAAAATATTTAATTTAACAGAATATTATGTTTTTAAACACCTTAGCAGGCTCTCCGGTGTAGATATAGAGATTTTATCTACATGTGTAGATAAGTTCTGCAAAGTTATAGGTTATTGTAATATTGATCTATTAGTCCAATCATATACATATTTGAATTATACAGTAATTAATAATTACTCCGATGTTAATTATGTTTTGGTAATATGGGTCTTTTTTATATTTTTTATTGTATGAGATACATAGATATTAGATCTATTGTAAAAAAGAATACAACTAGTACCATAGTTATCAAATCCGACTCGATCCGGCCGGTTCAATCAGAAATCTGGTTACCCGATCATCTGGCCGAGTCTAGTCACTCATCGAACCGGACATGCATGAGACCCGGTGAAAATCGGTTCGACTTGGCCGATTTTCATCAAAACTGGTGATTCTGCCGGTTAATGCAACCCGGTCCGGGTTGTGTTTTTTGCTTTTTTTTTTTGTGTTGTTTTAATTACCTGAAAACGGCATCGTTCAAGTGCCATCTCCCCCTTTTCTATTAATCAAACCTAATCTAGTCATCTGAAAGAAACCCCCCAACCCCAGCCTCATCTCTTTTCTCTCTCAACACTCCAGAGGGCCTCACCTTCGCCACATCACTCTCTCGTCTCTCCCCTCACCTCGTCAGTCGTCACTCTCAGTCTCTCACAGCCTCACCTTGTCACTCTCTCGGTCTCGCACTCATACGCTCGTGGTCGCAGTCTCATGCCCTGTGTTCGTTTCGTCGGCGGCAGAAGCAAATGGAACCAGTCAAGTAGCATATGCTCTATTGGCGGGGGTGGTGGTGGTCGTCTTCTTGTTTCGTCTCGGTCTTGGAACCAGTCAACTGGGTGAGCTCTCTTCGAATTTTTGACCCTGTTCTTTCACTGGTTCAGTGTCAATTTTGAATAAATTAGACTTGTTGTTGAATCTGGTGGTTGTTGTTGTTGTATTTGATTTTTTACATTTGTTGCCTGAGCAAATTTTTTGTTGCTCTATAACCATTGGATTGAATTTTGTTGTTGGATAAAAGAGTTGATTATTTGAATAAATTAGAATTGTTGTTGAACTGGAGCAAATTTTAATTAGAATTGCTGTTGAATCTTGTGGTTATTGCTGTTGTATTTGATTTTTGTACAATTGTTGCTAAATCTGAGCAAATTTTTTTGTTGCTAAACCTGAGCAAATTTTATATATTTTTTAATTATGACCGGGTGAATCAGTGACTCACCGATTGAACCAATAACTCAGTGACCCAGTGCTATGACCGGATTGATTACTGATTCGGTTTTGATAACCTGCTAATTATTAGATCTTTAGTTTCTTTACAATTTCAGTAATATATAATTTGAATAATATATATTATTTTTAAACAATATTTTCAATATATGAATAAATTTATAAAAAATATTGAATAATACTCTATATTTTTAAAAAAAGATTAGTCAAATATTTTAATCATTAACAAATTAATAGTAATTCAATTCCTAAAATAATATTATATCTGATAAATTAATTTTTATATTAGATTATTTAAAATAAAAAGTTATAGACTAATTTAATGACTAAAGTTTATTCAAAATTAAAATTTTCAAATAAATATTTTTTATAAATTGAATTGTGATATCACTAAAAATATAAAACAAAAAAATTATGTGTAAATAGTATAAAAAATAGTGATTTTATTATTATTCTATTATATTGTATGACTTTTATTACTAATAACAATAGTATAATAATTGAATTACTATTAGTTACTAATAACATTAGTATTACTATTATAGTAATAACTAATGTTTGATAATATCATACATATGAATAATATCAATAGTAAAATTATTTATTATTAGTGAATAATGTAATTATTTACTACTACTACTACTACTATTATTATTATTATTATTATTATTATTATTTGTACCTGGAGTAGAGTATTAGTGGGGTGTAGGCATGCTTTCTGATTCTTTTTTTTTGTTTTTCTTATGTGAAACAGCGTTGTTTCATTGTTTCCGGTCCAGTTTTCAATCGGTTCATCGAATCACTTTTTCTAAATTCTTATTATCTATTCCCTTCTATTTTCAAAAAGATAAATTACTCTTTCTCTCGCGCGCAATATCTAACAGAATAAAAATATACCTGCACCTACAACTTACCAACTCACCTCAACAATCTCTATTGTCTGTTTCTGTACGTTCTATGTGTGTTGTGAATAAAAGTAGAGTAGAGCAGAGCAATAGTGGCACTGGCCAATAGCATTATGACCACAGTGCTAATGCTGATGATGGTGTTTCCACTAGAAAAGGCAGATCTAACATCGGAGCAGGCGCACATTGCTAGCTTTACAGTTCTCCGTAGGTGGCAGAACCCTCTTCTGGGAATGTGACCAGGATTAGGTAGTGGAGCTCCACCTGCCCGCTGTGGCACTCTCCAAGCGCATTTCGACAGGAATATTCGGAATCCTAACACACTTCCGCACCGACAGAGCCTCTCCCCGTAGATCTGGCATCGTGCATCAACCTCTGAAACTGTATTTTGCAGTGCAATCTGCTTTCTAGCAAAATCCTAAAATTATTGTTCCGATTGTCGGACCTGGTCCGTCTGAACCTGAGTTTCAATAATTTCTTGGGTAGTGTCCCACCGGAGTTCTACAAGTTGAGCAGACTTTTTTCACATGCTGGTTACTAAAATTTTTTTCTCTTCTTCTCTCTCTTTTACATCATTTTATTGATATTTATTCTAATTTTGTACAAAGATGAGAATTTTTAATATTGTTATCAAAACCGGACCGAATCTTATATCGGTCCGATCCAATGATTAGACCGCACTCGGTAAAGACCGGTCCGACCGAACCATTTCAATTTCAGAATTTACGTAGCCACAACCACCAGGCTAACATGCTTATTACTAGTTTATATGCAAATTAAAATACATATTGATATCTTTCATCAAATAATTTACTTTTATTTTATTTATTTTAATTATAAGCTCACTCATTCTTAAATTAATTATATTTTTATTTAACAGTAATAATAAACTCACTTATTATTTTTCTTTATAATTATATAATATCTATTAATATTATTTTTCAATAAATACTTATAGTATATAATAGTATAATAGATATAAACTAATTAATAAATTATTAAAATTTAAAAATAATAGTTATTTTAATATAAAAACAAAATAAAAATATTTATGATAGAGTAAAATTAACAAAATACTTATTGTTTCTGTTCCATATTGTTTAGAATAACTAGATATTTTTAAATATTAGTAAAAATATATATTTTAAATTTTTATTCTAAATTTTTTATTCTAAATTTTTTACTATATTTTGTTTTTTATTTACATAGGATTGGGTCAATCAGTTCAACAAGTGATCCACCCGATTGAACCAATAATTCAGTGACCCAATAACCTGACCAGTTTAATCACCAGTTCGGTTTTGATAACTATATTTTTAAGAAAAGATCCTTTAAGGTGTGTGTGATCGATATTCAATTCCTAGCCAATGAAATGATATTTTGGATGAAATTGCTTGATCTGGAATTATAGAAGTTGAGGATTTTCGTTACAAGGCACCTCGTTCATGATGATTATATACTCTGATGATTTTAGACGTCTTAGTGCCTTCAAGGTTTATGGTACTAATGCAATAGCCTAGGTTTTTAGCTTAGTGTGTCTTGTGTTATTATATGTTTGTTTCTTGATTTGTTTGGTTTAAACTTTGTTTTAAATTGTTTGTGGTTTACTCTCACTTCTTTCTCTGGGATCTAAGTGAGTTCTAATCAGAGGAGGAGAAAGGTTAGGAAGAGATGAAGATAGTTATAATCCTATTGAATATAATGAGTAATTTTAATTTGTAAAGACTAAATAATGAGTATAATGATAAATTTATTTTTTTAAACTTTTTTTGTAATATTTGTTATTAAGAGGGACCTAATTAAAAAAATATTGATTTAAGAACCCAATTAAAAAAATAAATATCAAAATCTAATTAAAAATTTGATGAAACTATAAAAATTAATAAAATAATTAAACCAAAAAATAAATTCTGCTTACTCTTAAATATTTCTCAAGTTAATTTATCCATATTTTCTTTATTTGTTAAGATACATGTTTGCATAATTTTTACAAGAAGCGCATTTATTTGTAACATATACGACTGTTAAACTAAAATTATGATAAATCATGCATTTATATATAATATATACACAGAGAGATATTAGTTTTACTACAACATTTTTCGTCTGTTGTTACGTTTTAAAATCATGGTTATAACTAAAGAAAACTATGTCCAAATTAATGTATATATACAGCAATAAGCATAAAATTACTCAAAACATTGTAATCTTAATGTACATTTACAATATTATAATCTCAATCCGTTTCAATAATGCATTCTTGTAGTATCTAAACACCCAAATTCAAGGGTAAAAGACTTATATAAACCAACACAATTTTAAAATTATTTGAATCTCTTAAATTTAAAAACGTTGGAATGTAATTGTCTCCATTTACATTTTTATGTAAATCGAATTCAATGAATTTGAATTAAGGATTTTAGTAGTAAATCGAATCTATAAGATTTAAATTATTGGATTATCATATTCATTACTAAATTGAATGAAGACGATTCGATTTGGCTTCCTCCATAGTAAATCGAATTGGTTGAATTCGATTTAGAATGGGTTGGTATATATTTAAATTTTGCCCATAGTAAAATCGAATTAAACGGTATCGATTTAGAGCCAAATAGTAAATCGAATGCAATAGGTTTGATTTACTAGCATCCATTGCCTTTAGTAAATTGAATCAAATAGAGTTAATTTACCTATGTGTACTGATAAACCCCAATTTTGTGGTTTATCTTGTGTAGAATTTGGAGGGTTTTATCAATATTTTTCACACTTATTCATATAAATTGCATGATTTTGTGTTTCCTTCCTAATTTTGCTTCATGGTTTAAAACATGCTTCTTTAACTCTAAAAATACCAAATTTTAATCCTATTCTATTACCATTCGATGTCGTGATGTATTTGTTAAGTGGATTCAGGATCTATAGGGCAAGAATGACCTAGAAGATGGAAAGGAAGCATGCATAAGTAGAAGGGACATGAAGAATGAAGCTTTGGAAAATCGATGGCGACGCGCACGCGTGGCTGACGCGCATGCGTGGCCGTGTGAAGCTGAGATTAGAGCGCATAAGCTGGTGCACTCACGTGGTAATACAAAACCCAACCGACGCGCACGCATGACTGACGCGTACGAGTGGCCCGAGGAGTTCATATGACGTGCACGCGTGGCCGACTTACACGCGTGGCGTCTAGCACGTGACTCATTAATGAAATCGTGGCTAGCGATTTTTGAAAGACTCCAAGCCCAAATCCAACTTAATTCTGCATGGAAAAGACCCAAGGAACAAAGGGAGAAAGGGGGACTCACTCATTCACATCATATACATAATTTTAGCTAGTTTTTGTTCTTATTTTCTTAAAGAGAGAAACTCTTACTTCTCTCTAAGTTTAGTTTATTTTGATCTTCCTTTGTTGAATTTCTGAATTGGGTCTTGTTAATCCTAGTTTCAATTACTTAATTTTAGTTCTCTAGTTACAATTTGTTTAGATCTTGTGTTGAAAATGTGTTTTCTTGTTATTTTCCCTTTCTTCTCATTTTATGAACTTTGTTGATTTTAAATTTCTCTTAGTGCATTGATGTTTTCTATGATTGATAGTGTTATTTGAGTTGTTTTCTATTGATAATTATTAGTGGGTACTTGTAGTTTCTAATTAATTTTGCAATTTAAATATGTTTTCAGTTAATGCATACCATGTGTTTGATGAAATGTTTCCTTTGATTATGGCGTAGTTTTCTATACTCTTGGCCTAGGCTAAGGAAATTGGGTGACCTTGAATCATTAGATCTAATTGAATTGGTGCTTTGAGAACCCTTGTTGGTCAAATTGCTACCCATTGACACTAATCTACTACTAAGCCAATTAGTAGTTGGCCCAAATTCCTATGACTTGGCCAAGAGTCCTTTTTATAATTCATATTGGAAACCTAAAAATCCCAATTGCTTGATTCTTGTTATAGTTAGTTTAGTTGCTTACTTAGTTCTAGAGTAGAAGTAGATTTATATATTCCCTTGTTAGATTGCATTTACTTATACCTTGCTTTAATTGCCTTGATTTAAATTCTTGCATTTTAAGATTTCTTGCATGTTAAGTTTAGTAGTTTAAATTCTTGTTTATGACTCCCAACCTCGGAATTCTAACCAATATTGATGCACATGTTTGTCCATTCTCTTGAGAACGACATGAGACCAATACTCTCGGTTACTTATTATTAGGGTTAACTTTGTGACAACCATATCAAAATTTGATCAAAAGAGTTACACGTCGGTCTAGGACTATACTATGACATGATTTTTCACTGATGAAATTCTAGACCGATGATAATTCTCACATCATGTACCTATATATATAATTCAAATTCAAATTCAATTCATCGAATTAGAAACCAACATTCCCACCCCCACCAAACCCCACCACCCTCTCCTAAATCTTGGAGAAAAACCCGCAAAAAATTCAAATATGTACACATGGAGGACAATCTGAATTATTTGTATCAGTTAGATGAAGTCACACATATTACTGGTGCCGTCTATAAAGAGATTAGTAAACAAAATTTTTTGTTTTGAACATAATTTAGTCATGCTAGTAATATTAATATGCTTCTTATAGTAGTTGTTTAAAGTCGTTAGGTAGGAATTAAAAAATTAATTTTTACAATATAATCGCAGGGTAGAAGTAGTAATCTGTTAGTTAGTTAGATTTTGAGAACTTGAAATGGTACCTAGAAAGATTAGTTAGGATTGTAGGCTATGTTAGATTTTAAGTTATTAGTTTTATAGTTAGCAAGATTTAGTTTATGATTAGGGTTCAATATAACCCAACTATTGCAGGCATAATGCTGATTAAGTATTGCGCTATTTTTGATACATGAAAGATAATTTTTTTTTATATAATTGGGTCATGAATCATTTAGTGTTTTGTATTGGGTCCTATGAATAATTTGTTGAGCGTTATTGTAAACAATTTTTTAAAAATTAGACCGATAGGACATGATAATCAAGCATCCTGTGATCACTAGATATCGATGTGGCTAGGCAAGTATGAGGACCACGGTACCGTTTTACCTCCCAAATACCTCTGCGCTGGCGGAGGCTAACCTGAATGAGCCATGTGCACCCGTTGCCGAACTCCTTACACTTGTCATAGTACTTGCGATGATCGGATTCCATCACTTTGTACTCAACTCCACGGCGGATGCTATAAGTCTTCACGCTTAATACGACCTCTTCTTTATCCTAAAACTGTTAACCAACTTGAAATTCAGATATAGCTCTTGTATCCTGTGTATCTCTGGCCCCAAAATCAACAGGTACACCCGGATCTCCCTGCTGTGCCATGGCATTCAAGTCCAAAGTTGAAAAATGTGGGAGGTATTGATGAGTTCCTAAACTAGATGCTCCTTCACCCACAACTGGAGTGGTCCTTGCTATGTGATCGTCACTATCATAAGCTATTGTGGTGGGCTCATCATCATCATCATCATCATCATCATCATCATCATGCAGTGCATCCTCAATCCCATCCGGTACTCCACCCTCTCCAAAAATTGGGACCATAATAGGAGTGTCGGGCGTCACAATCGCAACCTCCTCCAAGGATCTAGTCTCATCAATTCTTGCGTCACCACTCCGGTTCAAATTAGCTGTAAAGGATAGAAATGCAACTAAAACTGCCTCAGGTACAATCATCATCACATCTGACAAGGCACCAACAGGTATGAAACTAGAGCAGGCTGGATATCCTGAAGATTGAGGATTCCGGTTCGAACCTCCAGAACTACATACCACATCTACAAGCTTCGCCAGCAGCTCTGGGGTCCTCACCTCAAAAAACTGTCGACGACAACATAACATAACTTGTAAATCTTCATCACTGCTTATGACAAATGAATCGTACTTCACATTATTGTGCAACACGGAAACCAAAATTCTATAGAATAACTTCTCTACCCTTTTCACGCCATGCAACCCCAGTTTCTGTAGTATAGTATTCTGAAACTCAGTGAAACTCGTCGAATGTTTGAGAAAAAACACTCAGTGGGTCCTTATTAGTAAATTTAATTCCTGATTGCGTTTTCTTAATTGACCCTCTATAGTGCACCAAAACTAAAAAATTCTCATTACTAGCCATTGTGAATCTCACTATGGTGAAAATTTCACGTTCAGCTCATATTTATATACGTTAGGCATATACTAAATCGAATTAATTCCTTTCGATTTATATATATAGTAGAATTCATAGTAAATCAAAGCTAATGGAGTCGGTTTACCATTAACCAGTACCAAGTATAAATCGAATTCATCGATTTACTAAGGAGACTAAATCGAAGCTTTTTTATTCGATTTAGTAGTGTGCATATAAATCGATACTCATTAATTTGATTTAGTAGTTCTTGGCCTAATTCAAATTCATTAAATTCGATTTACGTTTGAATCCAAAATAAAGTAATTAAAATGCTTTATATTCGATTTATTACTAACAAGTCTAATTTGAATTTAATGAATTCGATTTACATAAAATTATTGAACGAAACATTTAAATAATAATTTTGTATTTGAGAAATTCAGATAATTATAAAGTTGCTTTGGTTTATAGAAGTAAACTATCCCAAATTCAACGTGCAAGTCCATTTGTGTATACACTACTACCGCCTTCTCAGCCTACTTGTCACCATCAAAATTATTGGAACCTCCCACTGATTTGCATAACTCATCATAATAACTTGTGCCAAACAAAACTTGTTCCAATGCAGGGAAAGTCGGTATAGTAGGAGAATAACTATGCCTAAATAATGGTTTTTCAGACAGAATGGACCATATTGTACTGTAGGAAAAAAATCATTCTGTAACAATAATTAATTATGTTTCCTTAAATAACTAATCCACTGTGTCTAATGTCTTTTAAAATAAACATTTGGATGATGATCATGGTTGGCAATAATCAAAGTTCAATATTCCAACGAGACGTTTAGTTAGGTGAGAGATTTTTATGTCTCTTAGTTGATGACACCACTTTGCAAGCTGTTTAAATCTTATGATGATGCTTAATTAATTTATAGCATCTATATATAGTTATTTGTAATTGATTTTTCCTGCCATTTAGAGGAGGAGACGAAACTGTTAGCTTGGAGGAGTGGAATTGATTGTAATTTGAATGGGATTGATTGATTTATTTATTTATAAATAAGTATGGGAACAATAAGAACTAAATTTTAAGGCGAATGTTAATAATGTGTCCGAAAAAAAAATTAAGAAATGCAGTGTTCTTTAAATTTTAAAATTTAAATTGTAAATACTAAATTTTAAATTTGAGTTATTGATATAAAATGTAATAAAAAAAGACTAAAATTTGTTTAATCTGTACTCTTTATTCAGTAAAAAATTTTTAAAAATGAGTTATTTTTTTATCAGTTAATATTAATCAACTTTTTATTAATCATAAAAATTATATTCTTTTTAAGATTTAAGATTTATCACTTAGAATTTATGGTTTAATATTGATGATTTAAGAATTATAATTTAAAATTTAAAATAAAAAATAATTTTTACAAAGTAAACCGATATTAATTAGCTACAAAAGTTGGTTTTATAATTAAACTCTCTTTATTTAATTTTTAAAATTTTTTCAGGTTGATTGATGTGAAGTTTTTTTTTTTTAATCAAAACAACCACAATTATCAGTTTGTGTTTTGGATTTCAGTTTAAAAAATGGAGTTTCAAATGAAGCAATCCGACTTTAGTTAAACATGGGTTATAAAGAGATTTGTTATATGAACGCAATAAATTGACTATTATTCAATCCGACTTTATTGTCGATGATGTTTATACACATGAAAGGATGGTGATGGTAAAACAATAATATCTCTGGCAGAGATTTCCAAGACCATGTGCCCCCTGAAAATCTTTTGCTTATGCAGTGAGGTAGGTTGAATTCTAGGGTGTCACACACATCAAGACTATTGCAAACTTGCATGCAATCACCATTTTAGAGAAGATAACGTCATCAAATTAAGTTGAGAAATAATTGTAGCTTCGGAAATATATTTAATGAATATTTTAATAGTAATTAGGTCGGTTTCAAAAGTTTTAAAAATAGTTCTTTTCAATTTTTAACTTATAAAAAATAATAATATTAATATCGGATATAATTTTTAAAATTAAATTATAATTTTTTAAAAAATTATTTAAAAATTTATAAAAAAATTAAAAAAATAAATTTTTGTATAATATAATTATTTTTTTATTATATTTTTATAAAATAAATATTTTTAAAATTAAAAATTTAAACATAAAATAATTTATTTATAAATTATTTTTAGTATAATTATTTATTGTTTAAATTATTTTCTAAAAAAATATAATTAAATTATTTATTCAAACTGAATCTTAAACGTTATTATATAAAAAATTAAAAATATAAATAATAAGTGATTACATTTTTTTTTACAAACATACATCATTAAATACGTTAAATATATGTCTAGATATAGAACCTCTTGTTGAAGGAAAGGCGGTGATGAATTTCAACTTGGTCTGATCTGCTAAAATTTTAATTTTCTTCTATCTTCTTTATCAAATTGACTTTATACTTCATCTTTTTTAGAATTTAATTTTCATACTATTAGTATAAAATGTTTTTTATACACACAACCAATTATATATTAATGAAAAAAGTATATTTTTTATCTTTAAAATTTGATAAAAATTTTAAAAATATCTCTAAGTTTTATTTTATTTCAATTTTATTTCATAAGTTTTCGATTTACATCAAATATACTCTTGATTGTTAATTTTTCAAAAAATTTAAGACCAATTCAACAATAATTTCATAAAAAAATCTTTAATACACAAATAAATCAAGCATAATATAATTTTTATACATTATTATTAGATTGGTTTTAAATTTTTTAAAAATTTAGTCATCGAAAATATATTTGATACAAATCGAATTTTTAGAACAAAATTAAAACAAAATAAAAATTAGAGATAGTATTTTTAAAACTTTTACCGAATTTTAAAAACAAAAATATATTTTATCCTATATTAATATGTCGACAAAATTAATTTTATATTTATTATTTACAAAATTATTTGAAAACATAAATTTAATTAGATAAATTGTATAAATTTTGTACCTATGACATGATTAAACAACCTTTTTATTTACCCCTTACAAAATTAACAAAACTTGACCCCATGAATATATCCTAAAGACATGTAAATGTTTCTGGATGAAGTATATGATATTATAATTTTATATGTGTATTCAACTATGTAATGTTATATCAATAAAAATAATTATTTTTTATATTAATAATTACGTGAATAATTATAAAAAAACAAATATAATTATACAATTATATAAAATATTTCACACTCTCTCAATGTATCAAAATTAAACTCAGATATTAATTTATATCTTGAAGCCATTAAAAAATTGAAGAAACCTTTTTAAGTCTGCTATAGCGGTCCTAATAAAAGCTATACACACCGCACTTCAGATGAAGCAAAGTGATGAGTAATGACTGATGACACTGGCCTTGCAATTGGTGTCATTCCCATATAACAATCTTATCTCTTTCTCTCTATTAAACAAATAAAATCCTGGGTTAGGGTTAGGTGAAGCCTTGAAGTTTCTAAATCAATAGAATAGTAGATTGCCTCAAACTCAAGAGAGATTATTTTTGCGTCTATCGCTTTCACCCTACTGCTTCTTAATTGCCATATAATCTGTGCCTCTGTGCGAGCTGACACTTGCATTGTTAGGAACATAACCACTATGAAAGAAAACATTATCCCTAGTTGTCTCTCCTTTTCATGCAGAAACATTATCATCCTCTCGCACCATCTGGCTTGCCCCGTGTGATTAATTAACTACTACATGTCAACATTCTAGCATGCTAGTTTATGTAACTATTTAAATTTTAAGTGTGGTCTGATCCGCTACCGCATTTAGTTATATTATGATTATGATATTACATTTATATTCACGCAAATCGACTTTAACGTAATTATAATAAATAATAATGTGAATGTTTTAAAATTGTTTATCAGAAAAATTTAAATGGAATTTTTTGTTTAAAAATTTGTGAGACATAAATAATAATTATATATCTACCAATATAAGAGTCGTATTAAGATATAATAATAGGCCGTATGGAAAAAATTTTCAAATTATAAATACAAGTAAAAATCTTTTGAGTTTCAAAGTATAACTAATAGTTGTAATATTCCCAATTGCAATATGCAAATAAAACCCTTATTATATATATATATAACATGAGTGAAGCTAATATTACAAATTCTATGTTTCAGTTGCCTTGTGGTCCAAAAATTTGGAGACTGGAGACGAATTATTAAAGCGAGTAATTGAGGCTTGTGATGTATAAGTGATTATGGTAGTGACGGTTGTGGTGCTTTATGACATGTATACGCTTTTGTTTGTTCCTTTTTTTAGGACCATTTGTATCTTATTGGTTCCGATTTTCCAATCAAACAGCAAGCTAATTATATATTTGGTGTTGGATTAATGTAACTATCGAGTTCACAATGGCGGTATCACTAGGTCCAGATGCTACACGTTAGGAGGACATTTGGCACAAACTCCTTTTCCTTTTTAAAAATGATCTTCTAATGAAGAGGATAATATATATATAAAATAGAAAAATAATATTTGTATTATTTATTTTATATATTTTTTATGATGAGATAAACTTTTATTTTTTTCACTTCTATCAATTATTTTAACAATAGAATTTTATATTCAAATTATTTAATCAACTAAGTCCAATCAAATTGTTATAATCTAATTTATTTTTATCAATTTTTTTTGCATTAATGTGTATAATGTGTATATATATATATATATATATATATATATATATATATATATAAATAAGTATAAAACTGTCTTTTTTATGTGGATTTTATTTTATTTTTTCGAATTTTTTTATCATTTTTTGTATTTTTTACATTCTCTTTCTTTTATGTATTCTTTGTATTTTCTTCATTTTTTGTATTTTTTTTGTTTAAGATCAATGCTCTTTTATTTTATTTGAAGATTTGGATCAAATTTTTTGAAATTAAGGAGTGAAATCAGGTTTAAATAGGTATTTCATTTTCAAAGACAATGAATGATTCAAGTATAGACCGTCAATTGAACCAGGATGAATTGGATTATTGTTTTGAATTGAATCAAGTGGTTGAGGTGTGGTTCGAATCTAGCTAATATAATTCGTTAGTAGTTTATAATTTTATAGCTGAATAATTTTATTTTCGTTTGTGAAAATTGTTATTCATTGTTGATGGTTTGAATTTGAATGTAATGTAAGAGTTCTGAATCTGCATTATTATTTTGATGAATTTGCTTCGTTCCCAATTTCAGTGCATTTGGAGTTATAATTTGGTTTATTAGTGTAATACCCTACCATACTTAATCTTATACTTAAGTCATAAAACTGAGATAGTAAGGTATTACGACCTCTAAAGGTAAGAATATATATATATATATTAATAGTGAAAGAGATATTTAAAGAGGAGCCTTGAAAAATAGGTAAAACAAAATCGCAAAATTAAAAAGTGCAACCCTCAGAAAACGTAGTTACTTGTGTAAGAAGAAAACTAAGGCTCAAAACAAATATATACAAATAATGCGAGTAGAGGGTCAATAATACAAAAATAACAAGCTCCTAACTCAGTCTGCGAAGCCAAGGCTGACTGGAGAATATTTATATACATATACGAGCGTCCCAAATACCCAAAATATAGAATTAAGGCGCTAACTCTCCTGTAACCTCTATGAGGAACAAAATAATCAAGTTTCTTGGAGAGAAAGCTAAGTAACTAAGTACATATATACATAAGCTGATAAACCCAAATATCCCAGGAACCACTCCGTTTCAGGAATCCAGACGCCTACCGAGGAGTCTTCCGACTTGCATATGAAAAATAACAACACAGTATGGGAGGAGAACCGGAGGTTCTCAACATGGTAAAGATGCCACTCATATAATATATAAGGTCCTGAGAATGCCAAAGGCAATCCTAGAATGCCAACTCTCAAATTATAAAGCTTAAATTTCTAAACAGAAGTCATAAAGAGGGGCGGTCTTCTAGGAAATTCTAAACCTAACTTAAACTTTAACCTTGACTCTAAACTTGTCCACTTTTCCTCCGTGCCTCAATCTCCGATGGTTTGCATAGACAAAATAAATAGACAAGGCAAGCACAGGTAGAAAATAAGTAATTCAAGTAACAATTACAACAATTAGCAGAATATAATCAATTAAGCATTCCCAATTAAGACATAGCAAACAAAGCACACATATGCATATGATGAATGTCTATCCTACTGGCCGTGAGCTCACGTGTCGGTTACTTTGCCAGAACCTGACACATCTGGTAGCTAACCCAGACATTGGTCTCTAGGTTGCGCATCTCCAGGAGGATCATAAACGAAGGAGAGTGCCTTTCCACCTCCTCCTGGAGGTTTCACGAAGGAGAGTGCCTTTCCATATCGAAGGAGTGTGCCTTTCCACCTTGCAACCAGAGAAGAACATAGGGGATACAATACGAAGGAGAGTGCCTTTCCACCTTCCCCACATAGGGAACTTCCACCCTCAACTTGCCATCCGAACACATGTTCAAATTAATTACGCAAGCGGGATTACACCCAGACTTTGTCATCTTGACCATTTCGACAACATATACATCTCAACCATTCCGGCCATACATAGTTATCTTAAATCTCATCATTTATCATCGTCATTTCCTTACAATTGTTCTCTATAACCATAGCGACATATATTCATTTAGCTTTCACACCATTTCCCTCACAAGTCACCTTGTTTACCCCTTCTCTTCATCCTCAAGTTATCTCAAATTCCTAACTTCAACTGATTACTAAGATTTCTAGTAAAATCTAGGGTTACAGGGCAAAAGTAGAGGTTTATGAGTTCAAAATCATGTTTAGAATATAGAAATACAGGTGCTGGAAAACAGGGCGTGTGCGTGTGCATGTGCACAGCTCAGAAAGGAAGCAGGTCGTATGCATGCACACGAATACGTGCGTGCGCACACATCACTTGGTGTGCGTGCGCCTCACCTGTGCTAGCGCCACCAACAAAAGCCTATCCTGGTGTGTGCGTGTGCACAAGGCGTGCGTATACACAAGTAAACTTTTTACTTTTGTTGGGTACGTGCGCACAGCTGTGTGCGTGGGTACACATCAGAAAAACCTGATTCTGCTATTATGTTCAAAATTTTAGTTTTTCGCACCGATTTTCCGGCGTCCATAACTTCCCCTACAAAAATCAGTTTTCCGCAAACTTTATATCAATCTCAAGCTTTTAAGACCTTATTTAATTTGAAACAAACCTCATTTTCATCCAAAATTTGAGGAGCGAGTTATGAACTACCAAAGTTCATCAAAAATAAGTTTTTTTTCCAAAATTTACCAAACCTCCATTTTGACCAAAATCTCATTTTCAACCAAATATTTCACAACCAAGACATACCAATACTCAACTCCAAACCTTCCATTCCTTTTACAACACACCACACCTAACAATTTCAACCATTCAATAACTCCCTACATATACACATACATTTTCACAATTCTAAATCCAAATCAATGACAATTATGCTCATGTTTAAACCTAGTTCCCTTATCACACATACTAACATATACATTTAACTCTTTTATTCAACAATAACCAACAATAAATACTCCACTTCACTCTCATGAGTAACTCAACATTTACATCAAAGATTTGCTAATTAATATCAAATATGCAAAGTCAACCTCCCTCATACTCAATTAAATTAATCATCAAGCACCAACTCCACATTTACAACATAACTATCAATCACCACTTATTATCAATATCATGTAATAAATCCATCAGGGTTGCTAAACATTAACATACATGCATATTTTTACTTATCCTATAGCTCTCTAGCCTAAGTTTTCACAAGGCATTACATATTAAATATGCGAATCCTAAGCCATACCTTCTCCGATTTTCACGTATTTCCCGAGACAACCCACTTAGGCAAAGGCAAACCCTCAACACCGAAAATCAGCTCTATCACCAACCAAGATCTCAATCAAGCTTCCAATGGCTCCAAGGACTTCATATCATACATACATACATACACACCTAACATATATATATATATATATATATATATATATAACACATATATATCCAAAATTCAATACCCAAAAATAATTAATCAATGAATTAGTTAGGTTTTTAGAATTCTCACATTACCAACAAAAAATTAGGACAAGACTCGGCAAGTCCACCAAGTTAATTCAATCCTAAGCACCGAAATTATATAAAATCTCAACACCAAAGCCCAATAAATTCAGAACTGAAAATGAAGAAATTGAGGAAAAAACGTGGCTTTCTTACCTTACAATGTTATGGGCTTTGTAGAGCTCGACGCTACAGTCGCGTGGCCGCAAACGGATGGTCAATCGGAGCTCCGGATCAAAAGTTACGTGGATTTGAAGTTGAAGTGAGGGTTAGGTTTTTATTTTTGTTCTTCTCCCTCCATGAAAGTTTCCCAACGTAAATGATGAAGAAGAAGAGAATAAGGGGCTGTGTCTCTTTAATGGGTTGGGTTTAGTTGGGCCTTGGGCCCATTTTGGGCCCAGTTCAACTGACTCGGCCCGTCTGGCCCAATTTTGGACCAAATTCTTTGAAATTAGTGTCGAAATTCTCATTTTAACGAGCTCTATTATATTTTAATATTAGATTTATATTTTTAATTTTCTTTATTAAAATTTAATTTATTGACTAATTATTCTCTAATTTTTCAGAGAAATACTTTCGGTGTTTTTTCAGTTTTTGTATGATGTTGATGAGTAGCTTGTGCCAAAAATTGGAATGACTTTTAACATGCTTGAAGAAGTTGGACAATTCTACAAAGATTATTCTAAACTTGTAGGTTTTTCTGTGAAATTCAGAACACAAGTAAGAAGAAAAATAAAATTAAGAACCAATTAATTACATGTAGCAGAGAGGAGAAATGAAAATCGAACATATCTCCAACTCAGAAGGTAAATCCCTCAGCTGGATTAAATTGTCTTGCAAGAATTTATATACATATATTGAAGGACGTTGGTGTTTGGATTATTTTGAAAGTTGTGTTGTATCATTCACACCTGTACTGTTTAAATCAAGCAGAGATGCTTAAACAACACAGGAAGTTGAGCATGTTTGTACGTCGTACAATTGAAAATAACAACGAAACTAGAATTAGACCAAGCAAAATATATTAATTATTTGTCGCAGCAGCAGGGGGTCATCATGAATTAAGTTTTATTGAAAAAGATGTGAGAAATTACATTACGAGAGAAGTGCATAATGTTTTGGAACTAGAGGAAGCAAAAGAATTTAGGAATACTTATTAAGAATGAAAGAGAAGAATCGGACTTTCTTTTTTGAGCTTGAAGTTGAGGTTGATCGCTCAATTAAGATTGTTTTTTGAGCCAACGCAAGAAGCAGGGCTGCTTGTCAATTTTATGGAGATGTTATTTTATTTGATACCACTTGCAATACAAACAGGTAATTTGCTGTTCTGGTTTATGTGTTTTTTGAAACTACTTTTGGTGTTGATATCTGTATACATGATTTGTTTTCTCGTATTGTTTTCAGGTATAATTTAGTTTTTGGTTTCTTTGTTGATATGAATCACAACGGTCATTCAACACTTCTAGGATGTGCTTTGATGAAAAATGAGGATATTCAATCATTCAAATAATTATTTGAATGTTAGCTTCGTTGTATGGGAGAAAATGCTCTAAAGGACATTTTTACCAATCAATGTGCATCGATGTAGGGCTATGGAGGTTTGTATGTCCACAACAATTCATAGGTGGTGTATTTGGCATATTATGATGAAGATTCCATAGAAATTAAATGGCTACAAGCGACACGAAGAAATTGAACACGAGATGAGTCATGTTATTTGGAACTCTTTTACAAAAGAATCATTTGATAGGAATTGGAATGATTTTCTGATGAAGTATGGTATTGGCGACAATAAGTGGTTTTCAGATAATGATGTCTTTATTAGGATTAACTGATGTTACTTTTAGTGACTGGATATTTATGTGTTTTGCTTGTCTAGTAGAGGTGCCAACCTGTATGACTTTCGATGCATTTGGTTCTGATTTAGGTATTTTCTCATTTTTTCATAGCTTTTTGAAGATTTTCATTTATAAATCCCAGTTTATCTTAATGACCACTTCTGGACTGGGATGAGAAGTAGTATACAAAAGAGTGAGAGCATGCATATTTTTAACAAGGTTATTACGTGCAATAGCTCACTTATCCAATTTGTCAAATAGTATGATAATTTTCTAGAAAGTAAATAGCAGAGAGAGAGAGAGAGAGAGAGAGAGAGAGAGAGAGAGAGAGAGAGAGAGAATCGGATACTGTAGATTTTCATACTGTCATACTGTGTGTAATAAAATCATTAATGGAAGCTCAATTTCAGCATGTGTATACTCAAGAGAAGTTCAGGGAAGCCCAAGCACAATTTAGAGGAAATGTGAATTGCGTCACAAGATCAACACAGTCTACTCTAGGTTTTACGATATATGAAGTTGTAGAATAGGTTTCTAACTCAACATTCAACAAGTTTGTGGTTACATATGACAGGATATCAGGTGAAGTTAAATGCCAGTGCTTATTATTTGAGTTAAAAGGGATATTTGCCATTATTCTCTGAGTGCGTTAAACTTTGAGCGAGTAGATAAAATGGCACTGAGATATATATTAGAACGAAGAAGTAAGAACATAAAGAGGAGGCATACATATATCAAGAGCAGCCATGCGAGCCTTTATTAGAGCCAAGAAGTAGGAGATTTGATGATTTGGTGTTTCGGTAACAAAATATTTGTAAATTTTCATCAGAATCTGAGGAGTTGACTGCAATTTTGCACTACGCTTATGATAATGCGATGGCTAAGATGTGAAAATATAAAACCAAAATCAAAGAAAAATGTTCGTTATCTTACGAAGATGCTTCCTTGAAAGATATTAATGAACTCCAAAGCCCTCCACGCGTGAGAACAAGAGGACGTCCCAAAAATATATTGGGATCAAATATAGAAAAATAGATTGCAAATACTTCAAAAAAAAAAAAGAAAAAGAAAGCTCTTAGTGAGATAAAATTGATGTGCTTTAAATAGGAAAAATTGAGTTTGCATGTGCATGTTAATAGTTGCGTGCTAATATATGATTTATTTTTTGCAGTTGAACCTTTTAGATGGTGGATTAGTTGTGCAATCAAATTCCAGCCATTATCATGGACAAATAACGAATTATAAGTTCAAAGATATAACAGAATAAGATAGACTTCTCGGTGTTTATCTGAAGGCATTTCAGTATTTTGCAATATAGTTTCGGTGCAATCTATGTAATATTTTTATTTTTTGATGGAAATGAGCTTTACTTTTTATATTTTCTTGTTTTGTTCCATTTACCATGTTACTATTTGTTTTGAAATTAGTTTCTTCAACTTTTTCAAGGAATTTCACTACAAGAAAATCGTTGAGTACCGTCATATTTTCTATCAGAAAAATGAATAAAATTTGACGGTAATCAAGTTACTGTTAGATTTACCGTCAAAAGGAATTGTATGGTACAAAGCTCGCCGGTAAAATGTTTACCGTCAAATTTTTGTCGTCCAATGGTAATTATCATAAGATTTTGCGACGGATTACCTGCTCAAAAAACTATTTGGTTATCGACAGATTTTTCCGATGGTAATGTTGGGCCACAATATGTTGTTTCCTGCACTATTACCGTCGAATTATTCCCTCGGTAAATCCGACGTTAATGTCAATTTTTTAAAAAAATTGTGAAAAAATGGTCAATTTTATTTTTTATTTAAATTTATTTTTCACATAATTAATGATCAATTTATAAATAATAGAAACCTATTTTTATAAAATAAATGATCCAATGTTCAAATAAATTAAAAGTCAAGTAAATTAAATAAATACAATAAAACAATAAAATGAAGCACTGTTGAGTTTAGAGAACTAAACTATGATTAAGATAAAGACTAAACATTATTGGATTAATATCACATTATTTGTGTGATTAATTTTGTTTAGTGTGCAGAAAATAAAATGAATTGAAACTGGCCCAAGAAGCAAATGCTCAGGCCCACATACACACACTTTGGCCCAATAGCAAGTTCAGCTTAAACAAACCATTCATTCCAAACAATCTTGATCCAAAGATTGAATGGCTGAAACCATAAGAAAGAAAGAAAACAATTTCGCCCTAGAACAAACGTAAGCCCAACTCGGTGGCCACACCCAAATCCATTAGCTCCACTAAGTCTCTAAGTAAGGAATTCAAACTTTATATCATTTGAACACATTTCACCCACTGAACTAAAACTCTGTCTTCTCTCTCTTCTATTTCTTTTCCATCACATCACTCTGAAACAAAAAGAAAGAAAAGAAAAGTTCTGAAGTTAGGGCAAAGAAAAAATAAAAAAGCAAGTTTTCATTTTCAAGAAAAGAAGAGAAGGCAAAAGGGGCAAGAACAAAAGGAAAGATCTCATCAGAAAAGAAAATCACAAAAATGAGATTTTCCCATTTGTGCTTCAGCAAGGAACGGTGAAGAAATCAACTCTGAACAAGCACCGAATTGAAAAATAAAGAAAGTGAAGTTAATGGTGCTCTGCTGTTTATCAACGATTAAAAATCATACTTGGGGCCAAAGTAAGGATGCATGGCTCAGATTCAAGAAATAAGATGAAAAAGGTTGAAAGAGAAGATTGAAGGTATAGTTGCATGTCACTGCTTTTGCTCCCTCTCTCCTCTAAGAATGCCATTGCTGATTCTGATATTGGGAGAAGAAAAACCAACATGTGCTGAAGCAAGGTTTCAAGCCTAGAAAGCTTCACTCTTCTATAATAAGGGTGAACGGCTAAGGATTGGAGCAAGGAGTGAGAGTACACGTTTGGATTCTTAGAGCTCAATGAGCTATTAATTCTTCTCCTTGATGGTTTTCATTGCGTATTTCTTTTTCTCAGTTTAGTCTATCTGAGTTTCAATGGTAAAAGGAAAATTGGTGAGGTTTGTAAGTAAAAACAATTGAGTGGTAAAAGGCAGAGAGTTAAACTTGGAGAAAAAGTCATAGTTATCTCAGAAAATCTTTGTAAGTTTTTTTTTTATTTTGTTGTCATGATCCTGATGGAATTTTCTTGCAGTTGGGTTAGCACTTTGCTGTTGAAAGCTAGGGTGAGTCCTAGTCAAGTTCAGTTTGGGTTAGAAATTGGACTTGTCCCAGATAGAATTGAGTAGAATCCTAGGGAGAATTAGTGAATGTAATTATGTTGAAAGGTAGTGAAATTCCATCACTATTGTGATTGAGACTGAATGTAGGCTGCATTGCACTGAGTAGCTAAAGCAAAATACATCTATGTATTATTATCCTTTCTCTTTTCTGTTTTTGGTTCTGCATAATAGGAGACAAAACTGAAGTATCTCCTGATTTTACTATTCAGTTACACTTCTCTGTATCACACCTAGCACGTAACTCTGTTTTGGCTCCTACCACATTAAGAGACAAAACCTCAGTCTCTACTGTTTTCTACTTAAAGTGCCTCACTGAACTCAAGGTTGAAAGCAAAATTAAAAGGAGGCCAAGATTAAGCCCCCTTCTCTTAGCCACTGATAACCATCAATCACTAATCACTAAAGATCTAGGTAGTCCTTATCGTCGTGGTCATCGTCATCGTTGTTCCCGTGGCCCTTATGAGGCAGCGCAGAAGGCGATGATGTCTATGTGCCACCAGCAGAACCGTTGCCTACCAGTAGGGATGATGCTAGCGGTGTGCATCTGAGCCTAGTACACCTCTTTCTGAGTCTCCATCCGCTGAAGCCGCTCCAGCTGCTCCCTCCACTCCAGCCTGAGGTCATCTGTGCCCGTCAGCGTGTGAAGATCTCCTGATACCTCTCTTGATAATCGTTCAGCTTTTGAGCCTGTTGGTGAAGGCTTCGGGTGAGCTCCTGCACCAACAATCTCAAATCCACACCTTTGTCGAGCTTGACAGGTCAATTTGTGGTAGAGTTAGATGATGGCATCAACATGGAGGTGCAGGAGGCTGCTGATGAAGAACAACCCCAGCCCGTATACGCAGTTCTTGTATGACGCTGAGGTAATCTCGCACCAAACCACACCAGGATCGATGATTGAAGCACCAGAGCCATTGGCGTCCTCCCCACTTTGCTGAGATTGCTGAATCGCGACCTCTAGTCTATGCATGTAGGACTCCTGTGTAACACATGTTGTTATGATTAGTACGACAGCTATACAATTAATCTCTAATTTTATATCAGAAGATCATATGTATATTTACTTACATAATGATCTTGAGATCGCTGATCAGCAAATCTTGCTTTGTTCTCCTTCAACGTGTGGGTGTACTTGAATGTCTCTGCCAATATCACCTCGCGATCCAAGAACTTCGACTTCACATGTTGCATTGAAACAATATAATTAGAATGCCTAGCAATGATATGTAAAATAATATAACTAATTTAATAACAAAATTAAAGAAACTATGTACTAGCCTAGCCTTAGTCTTCATGAAGGTTGTTAAGCCACCGGTATACTTGGCCGACCTGGTCGATGACCTGTTAGTTCTGTTGGTGAGATGCTGATGCCTGGACCCCTTATCGGTCTCCCAGTGAACTAGCAGAGCCTTCTTTATTTCCGGGTGGAGCCAGGTCATCAGGTGGTCCCATCCCTCATGAACATCCTCCAGCATCTGCTGCAGCCGCCGAACCCATCCGATGGTCGTATGTCTTCAATGAGGACATCGTGCTCAGCGTCCCATATAAAGTGCAACTGCACAAATAAACTTTAAAATTATTTAAACAAAATAGAAGATATAAACTAGCTAAGAAGGTTTGAAACTAAAAAAAAATTAATTACTGCCCACTTCTGAAACCATCGCTCTCTGGTCTCAGAAGGAATATTCTTGTAGCTGGGCCAGGGATGGTCGTACATCATCTTGATGACGCTGGTCATCTCCTGAGTACATGCGTTATTGTTTAGCGCAAACCTATCAAAAATCCACAAACAAACCAATATGGCAATATAAATTAAAACTTCAGAAGCAAATAACCATAATATATAGAGATTTTTATAGAAATTTTGCCAGATTTTCATCTATAACTAGAATGAACCACAAACTCTATCTGGCAACAATTAACTTAAATAGTACCAATTGTCAACAATCAATGAACAACAAGAAATAATCAAGAATCAACACCCATAAATCCACTAAACTAAAATCAATAATCAGACACTTTCAACAATTCAATAATTAAGAATCGTTGAAACACTTTCAGCCATTCAAATCTACAACCCTAAATCCACTAAACTAGAATCAATAATCAGACACTTTCAGCAATTTAATAATTATGAAATATATAAGACTTAAAGTGATACGTACCCCATTCCGTCATCAGGCCAAATCGTCAACCATATGATGGGAGGTGCTAGAGGGGCATCAGCTACCTCACTTCCGTGAGAGGACTCCGAGGCCGCGGCTTCTGTTGCTGGAGACGGCGTTGCCGTGGTAGTGGGCTGCTAAGTGGTTTGAGGCGTTGTCGTCGCCATAGACGGAAGGATGTACATGGGGTTAGGGACCATGATGAACATCTTGTTCGATAAACCCGCAACTTGTGACGTCATCGGGGTAGTTGGAGTAGAGGGAGTTGATCCAGAATTCTCAGAGGTACCAGAAGAAACCTTTCCTCTACCACGATCACGACCACATCCACGACTAGTAGTCTGATCTGCAACACCTCTATATGTTGTCATGTCTGCAAATAGCATATCAATTAACAGAAATTTAAAACAACAAATAAAAAAATGATAATAATACCAATGTAATTCTTATAATTAATATCACAACAGCAAGTTCAAGATTTGATCATCCAAACACTTTTCAAAGTTCAAATTCAACTCAATTAGTACACCTAAGATTATTTGTGAGTTATAAATAAGAAAACAAGTAACAAGAAGCTCAATAATCACTTTGGCCAATCAAGAATTGATCTAATGTGATGGATTATGCAAAAGAAGAGTTTTAGAGTAAGTGATGTAGTGATTGAAATTCAATTTTCAAATAACTCAATCATGGCAATTGTACATAATACATATACCCGAAACTTAATTAATAAGAAATAACATCTCGAGCAATCTATCATATCAAACTAAAATTGGTAAATTAGAAACATTCACATTCACATCAATGCATAATAATACTAATCATGTAAAAACAAACATTAGTTTTTAAAGATTGAACCAAATCTTTATCTAGAATTCTTTGAGGCATATTGTCGAACACTTAGCATGCCAAAGTATCAAACAAGTAAAAATCAATACCAAACATCAATATACAATCCCAATTCTAAATCAACAATCACACCAGCAAATAATTAATGCAAAACAAGCAGCAATCAAGCAAAATTCAGCAATTCCAATAGCCATATCTTAGCAAAATCAATCGTAACACAGTGAATCAACATAATCAGACAATCCAACCACTTTCAGCAATCTCAAAATCAAGTAATTTACACCTAACCTATCTTAACAACCTAAAATCCACTAAAATAGAAAATTAAATCTAACTAAACTAACTAAAACCAAACTAATGAACCAATACTAACTAAATAGAATTTAAAAAACAGAGTTTAATAAAAAAACCTGTAATGCAAGGCAATAGATGAAATAGAGGAGAGGGAAGAGAGGTGTTGCAAAGGCATTGAAGGATGGGAAACTCACCGAGAGACTGATACAGGGGCAAAGCTAGGCAGCAGCGGCTCTGAAGGCAGGACTCGCGATGAAACTTGGCAGCGGCGGTGAGATGACGGTGGCTTTGTGGTGCGGTGGTTCCGAGGAGAAAGGAGAGAAGAGGGAGAGTGGTGCTCTGCTACAAGGAGAAAGGAGAAAAGGGGAGAAGAAATAGAAGGGAGGGGTCAGGGTGGGTTGACAACGACGAAGAAGGGGCTATGATGGTGGTGGTTTTGGCGATGGTAGATGGTGGTGATGGGGAAGTGGAAGAAGTGAGAGCGAGAAAGAGAGTGAAATTCAAATGAGAGGAAGAGCGTTCGCACTTTTAATTCACGCCGCAGTTATCATCAGAAAAATCTGACGGTAAACCATTGCGGGTCACCAAAATGCATCGTTTCACTTAATTGATTTACCGTCGCATTTTTCTGATGGTAAATCTGACGCTAAGGGGTGCGCCATTTTTATGTTTCCCTCCAAATATTACTGGCGAAGTTATCATTAGAAACTTAAATTCACCGGTAATTATATAACCTTAAGAATTTGATGCTGTTATCGATAGTAAATCTAATGGTAAATCTGTCGCTACTCTACGACGCTAAATTCGATGGTACTCAGCACTTTTCTTGTAGTGTTTGTTTGTTTTAAATATACAGTATACATATAATTCAATATTTAAGTAGTGTAAAAAATTAATCTACACAATTTCTATATCTTATCATGAAAATTTACATAAAAAACTGAAAGCATTTTCTCGGTGTTTATTTGAATAATTTTGGTGTTTTTGGTTAGTAATTCAGTGTATTATAGAAAATTTTCATCTCTTTCTACAATTTTGTGAACCTAGATTCATTCAGATTAACAGGTTCATAGAAGTTTAATCTTGCAAAGAAATTTTATGAAAAGCTTGGATTGAATATTTCCAAAGATACAAAGTACGTGTTTGTTAATTTAAAATTGTACATAAAATTCAAAATAACATTGAAGAGATATTGTTAACAATATACATCATACAATCTATTGACTTTCTATATCCCCTGAGGTAAACCTACAGTAAGGACTTGTTAATGCAGTAGATGGCTTGAAGAGTCTGATGGCTTCAGATTCTTTAATAGCTTTACCTCTCAGTTGATTTAGTTTGTCAAAGAGAATGAGAGAAGCATATTCGAGTCTGAAACGATCAACTTGTTCCTACAGTTTAAATAAATTTATTTATTAAACTCTGTTAATTTAGTAATATAGTTATCTATTTTTAATGATAGTTACATATTTTCAATTCTTCCATGCGTATTTTTCTTTTTTGATCTTTATCAGATCAATTATCTCCAGCAATTTCATCACATATATTGCACAATTCCAACTAAAAACAAATGAAATAACACATTAAAATAAGACAGTGACAGAAAATACAATAAAATTTATTAAATAGAAAGATTGATACCTTGTTTATTGCCTATTGATATTAATATATGGTGCTTCGACGCCATCATCCTTGTCTATCAAAGGTTTTACTCTGGCAAACACCTTCATTTGTTAAATCATCAAGTTCTAAAACAAAAAAAAAAGCCAAATATAAGAAGCTCTATATTTCAAACCTAAATGAATAAATGATAACTTTAGACAAACAAGTACCAATGCACCTTATTTCAAACTGAAGTGCACCGAATTTATATAATGAGAGAATTTATACAACAAATATGTATCACATAAAAAACTTACAAAAGATTTATTAATTTGTGTTCTAGTATCAGAAGGAGATTTTTTTATAATATGGGTCAAGGATATAAAATTTTTGTTTTCGAACATCTGCAATCCAAAGCCACAAATGATTCGCATAGCAAACTAGGAAAAATATCTGAAGTTTGGCTAAAGAGAATAATATTTTAGTCTAAGTGGCACCTAATGAAAGAATTATTTAAGAAGCTTTAAAAATAACAACTTACAAATAGATGGGATGCAAATTTTTTCTTGTCTAAAAATGGTAGGCACTCCTTATATTCATCAATATAGAAGGGCTTATTAGTTTTTGAATCAATGTAGACCTCCTTATATTTGGCCAACATGTTATTCTGCAATATTTGAATAACACCAAAAGAATCAGTTTTAGCACAAAGTATATTTTCAAAATGCACCAAAAATTCAATAGTAGTAGAGCTTACCACAATATCAGGTGGGACACAGTATATTAGTTTTTTAAATCTTTTACATTTCTTTCTGTTCAAAATTAGACACATTGCAGAGACCACCTACGAAAACAAAAAACCAAAACTTATTACATATTTGGCAAAACAACTCGTAAGAAAATCATTAATGTTAATCTAGGATTACCAAATTTTTTATATATGATTCTTCTTTTAAAGATGTAAAGTGCATTTTAGTTCCCTCCAATTGAGCTTCTTGATCTAGCTTGAATATGATTTCCCACTAATTATTGGTGTCATCTTTGTAAGTCTTGATATATGTGGCACAGTGATAGCACTTCTCCTTAAGTTCCTCTGATATATTCTTTTACTAGAGTTTTGAACTTCTCAAGGAAGCTTAGACTAGGCTACAACTTTTTTCGTGGGAAACTTTCCTCCTTAGCATATTTCAATACTGTTACAACCTAGTATCCATCACCTAAACCAAGTTTTTCAACTTTTTCACCAACACTAGGCTGTCTTAAGAGTTTTTCATTTTAGCTGGTGGTTCACCCTTTTAGGTAACTGTAGCTTCATCATTTGATTGACTAAAGTCAAGGATAAATGATGGTGCACCAAAGTCAACCTTCAATGCAGCATTAGCAACCATCATTAATTTATTTTTCAAGTCTTGAGCCGGTAGATGACTGCATGGTGACACATAAAATAGTTTACGAATGCATAAAGAATATTAAAAAGGAATTTTATTAAGTAGAACTTACACATTAGGAGGAGCTACATGCTGAGTTTTTTGTTGAAGAGTTTTCTCCTGAGATTCGTGTTGAGGTTGTTGAGGTTGTTCTTCATATATTCTTTTGTGGGAGACTTCGCAGCAGGTTGTTGAGGTTGTGGAGGACTGTAGGATACACACAAAAAAATTATGCTGCGAAACTATTAGAAAAATAATTTAATTAATACTTATGTGTAAATTTCGGATAATTAGTAAATAATTAACTAATAAATTAATTATTATTTAAAAAAATTTAAAAATTAAATTTGATAATTTAAAAGAGTAGAAATAATTAAAATACAAATTTTAACACTAATTTTTAAAGTTTTGTCCCAAAATTAGGCCAACGGACCAAACCAGTTGAACCGGGTCTATATTGGACCTAAGACTCAACATATATAAACCAAACACAGCCACTCCCCCTTCATTCATAATGGATTCACGCTGAAAGGGAAAGGGGGTGGAATAACCCTAATTCCCATGTTCCAATTCAATTTTCTATCGTCCATAACTTTTAATCCGGAGCTCTAATTGATGAGTCGTCAGCGGCTATGTGTTCGTCTCAAAATTCTCTTCAAAATCATTTGAACAAAGTGGTAAAAAATTTGAGATTTTGTGTCCAGTTCTCACCCCTCTTTAATTCATAATTTTGGATTTTAGATGTTGAGGAATTTAATGTTCTTGATGATTTAAGTGGACTCTAGCAGCGAAAAATCACTGAGTTTAGTCCTTTTGACCCGTGGATAATGATAAGAAAATCCTAACCCTTATGAATTGGTGATTTAGTGTGCCCTATATTGACTATTGTGATATTGTGTGAGTTAGATTGTGCTTCTTGTTATTTTGGAGTCCAATTTTTGCGGTTTAGAATGAGATTCTGGTGTTGGAGCTTGCGGAGTTTGAAATTGTGACTTGGGACTTGTGAAGGAGAGGCATTTGAGGTATTCCGGACTTAGAGAGAAATCGGCCAATGTATGATTTTGGTTTCTCCAGTTAATATATAATGTTGCGTGAAAATTTAGGCTTGTGGCCATAAGATAGGCTTGAATTCTTTGAATTGTTGAGTTTGGTGGATTAAATGTGTATATGTATATAATGTATGATGAGTATGATAATGTAAATTGAAGAGGTTAAATGTTGGAATGAGGGTGAAGTTGTTGAATGTATATATATATCTTGTAGGATTGAGTATGATGATGATTGTTGATGATATAAAATGTGATGTATGATGATTGTGAAGAGGAGTATTGGTGAGATTTGGGCCTAAGACTGTGACCAGTAAGTCCGGGTAAGTATAATAAATTAAGATTGGTGCAGTTTATATTTAGATTGGACGAATTTGTATGTTGGCATGTTGGGGCATGAATGTGACGTATGTGAATATGATTGGTGTTGATTTGGTTGAGTAATTATGGAAGATATGTATGAAAATTATTGAATATATTGAAGGTTTTAGATGTAAGTATATTGTGAAATGAATAGAAAGTGTTGAATTGAGTTTTGGGACTGTTTTGGTTATGGAACTTTAGTTTAAAATTGAGAACTTTGGAAAAATTAGAGGTTTGGTGCTTTTTGGTAAAAGTTGAATTTTGACCAACTTCGGCGGGTCATAACTTAGCTTCCGGATCCTTAAATTTCATAAAACTTGTTTTGAATGATAATTGGGTCTGTGAAGTTCTTGTCGTTCGAAGAATGGACAAAAAAGATTTTTTAACGAAAAAGTGATGTGCGTTCGAAGTTGGGTGTAAAAAACTGATTTTTATGAACTTAGCAGCTTTTTGCCAATTCTGCAGCCCATGCGTATGCAAACATGCGCACGACACGGACCCTGGGCTTTGACCAGATGTCTTACGTACATGGACAAGGGTCGTGTATGCGAGAATGGAAGATTTCACACTTCTGCATACGCAAAAGGCATGCGTACGCGGAACCGTGGTTTTGTTGAAAATTGTGTTTTTGAGTTTTAAAACCATCCCTCTAGCTTTTCAAATCTCGGTAACTACTATTTAAGGCTCGAAATCTAGTTTTTAGATTATAGAAGAAGAGTGAAATTATTGAGGAAGTTAAATTGAAATGGAAGGAGGACTGTGAAGAGAAGGGATCAATTAATGAGGTGCGAAGTGTGGTATGAGATTTAATCTAATTAAGAAAGAGATTCCGGGTAAGAGGCAGTGACGTTATCCACCTACTCCGAGTATAAGTTGAGACTCCAGGTAGAATGCAGTGGTGTTATCCACTTGCTCCGGATAAGAGTTGAGAATCTGAGTAAGATGTGGTGGTGTTGTCTACTTGCTTTTGATAAGAATTTGAGACTTCGGGTGAGAGCCAAAGGTTGAATTCTGCCGTCGCTTGCTCCAAGTTGAGAATTGTAACACCACCTGGGTAAGAGACAAGGGTGAGGTTGTCCCCTTCCTCCAGGTACGTGGGTAAGATGCAAGGGTTGCGACTTGGCGCCACTTGCTCCGTATATGGTGTTCTGTTCAGGGTTAGCTACTGGACATGTCGGGTTTGGCTATATAACTGACAGATGAGACTCATCGGCCATAGGGTAGACATGCATCATATGCACTTGTATATTTTGTTTGAGTATGCTTTATTTTGGCTTGTCTAATTGTTTAGCTATAATTAACTGCTATTTGTCCTATCTGTTGTACTTACTATCCGTAATTGTGTTTTCTTGATTGTATTGTATGTCTTTACAACTGAGAAATCCCTCATACTGGCGGAGTTGACGCTGAGGGTAGTTCCATCGGTGATTCAGAGGGTTGGAGGAGACAGAAAGGAAAATTTTAGGTTAAAGTTAGATTAGAACTTGAATACCTTAGATAGTTTTACCCAATTTCTGGTTTAGTTGGATCTTAAGTTTAAATCTAAGTGTTGAAGTTCTAAGAATGCCTCTGGCTTTCCCAGGACCTTTTATATTAACTACGTGGGTACCTTTACCATGCTGAGAACTCCCGATTCTCATTCCATACATATTCTGTTGTTTTCAGATGCAGGTCAAGAGATATTTCGTTGAGCATTCTAGAGACTCTTGGAAGCGAAAAACTATTTTGGGACTCAGTGTTTGTATTTTGTTTATGTATATATGTATATAGATTCTCCACCTTGTATATTTTGTATTTTGTCCCTCCTAGAGGTTGACTTGGAGAAATAAGGTTTAAATTTTGTATTTTGGTAAACACTTTTAGGGTTGTATATATGTATTTATGTATACTCTGGTTGGCCTTTACTTCGCAGGTCGAGTCTAGAGCTTGTTATTTATATCTTTTGGAAGTCTGGTTTAATATATTATCCTTTTCCATCCGATTTTATCTACCTTTCTACATTGATCCGATCGTGAGTGATGCGTTTTTCTGTTGGTGTTTTGTTCAACTTCATTCTCAAGGCTCCTAGTTATAATTTCTTTTGGCTCTATTTATATACATATTTTTATTTTAGAGTTCGTAGCGCCTCACCACCTCTAATTTACGTCTTAGGCATAAAGTTTGTGTGGTGGGGTGTTACATTATACATTACTAGGTTCTTCTTCCATATATTCCTCTTTGGGAGACTTTGTAGTAGGTTGTTGAGTTTGCAGAGAGCTTGAGACAGTGGTTTCCAAAGAAGGAGAAATTGCTTGAAGTGGAACTCTAATGAAGACAAACAATGAAAAGTTAATATTATATAAATTAGAACATTGAAAGTGAATTGGAAAACTCACTTGTCCAGTGATTCAGATTGAGAATGAGTTTGTTTTTGAAGAATAATCATTTGTTCTTTAGAATCATTATCGATATCAACAGTTGGGCTACTCATCCTTTCCTACAATTGGGTTTCTTTTTCTATTCTTGCTTCCTGAATAGGATTTGGTTCATCCAATGTTTCTTCTTGTTCTTTGAACCTATAATGCACAAAAATCATCCCATCCCAATACCTCAAGCATTGAATAAAACCACAATTATGAGAACTTACATAGTAGCATGCTCTAAACTATTTTTTTCTTGTCTTTTTTTTTCTTGAATAAAATCTTAAAAGGGATTTTTATTCTAAAAAATGATATGAAATTAGAAGCAGATTATGGTAGCACAAGAAATAAAGTAATGATAAGAAAAATAGAAATTACATGGTATCACTTGGTTGATTTACAAAGCTCTGATAGCTTGATTGTGTTTGAAACACAAGATCATTTTCACTCGACAAATTTACATGCAGTATTCTACGGACAAAATAAATATTATTCAATAAAACTAGAGTAATTACATTAGTTTTTAGGAAATTTTAGCAAAGAAATAATTTCAGATATTAAATCTTACGTTTGTGAAGAATCATAGTGAAAAACAAACAATCGTCAGACAAATAAACACGATAAAATTGGCAAAAAATGCCAAAAATTAGCATTTACTTTTGTGCAGGCTTATCATTTTTTTCTTCAATCTTGCTTTTGTTACTTATTGCATTTCTTCACTTCCGACAATACATGCAAAAAATTCTATTTATAAAGAAAAATTTAATGAAAAAACAAAATATAGCATTATAATGATAGTTTCTTAATCTTACTCATCATTAAATTCAGTTTCTATTTTGGAAGAAGAGTCCACAATAACATGCTTCCTCTTTTTGGATTTCATCCTAGAAAAGCAAACAATCATCAGGTACATAAACACAATAAAATTGACAAAAAATACCAAAAATTAACATATACTTTTGTACAAACTTATCATTTTTTCCTTCAATCTTTTTTTTTTGTTATTTCTTGCATTTCTTCACTTCTGACAATACATGTAAAAAATTCTGTTTATAAAAAAAGTTTGATGAAAAACCAAAACATAGGATTACAATGATAGTTTCTAAATCTTACTCATCAATAGATTCGGCCTCTATTTGGGAAGATGAATCCACAATAACGCACTTCCTTTTTTTGGATTCCATCTTGAAAAAGTACAAACACACAAGGTAAATAAAGAGAATAAATATTTACAAAAGACATCGAAAAGTAATACTTACTTCTTTGCCATTCTCTCATGTTGTTTTCTTCTCTTTGGGGTCTCCTTTGAGTCATGTTTAGAATCACTTTCACTTTCCAAAGATGAGTGCAATATAACAGTTTTCTTCTTTTGTTGCTTCTTTTGCTGCTTCTTTTTTGGCTTTCTTTTTCCCTTTTTTTTCGTCTTTTGATTGGTCTCTCAGTTGTGCTTTTCTCACAAGGCCCTAAAATAGAAAACATATTAGTTAGCAGTATATTTAAATCAAATGCACCAAAATTAAAGAAAAAATTTCTGTTGAGTTACTATTTCATCCATCGCCTCACTTTCTATTCTTTTAACCAGCTTCTCCTTAGTCCAACGTCGCACCCACATTGGTCCAGGAATTCTATCCACCGGCCTATTCTCGTTTGTGGATTCATGAAAATATACAATCATCAGTGCAAAGAGGCAGCCATCAACTGCAAATTTATTTTCCAATTTGTGTCGTCTAATGCCTTTGATGAGAAAGGTGAGCATATAAGCAACCCAAATCCATTCTTGTATTGTGTCCACATAAAGAATGGGTAGCATGTGAATCGAAGAAATTTTGTTTATTGTTATCGGCAATAAGAAGCACTTCTGGATGAAGAGGATGAATGTCCTCTTAAATTTCAGCTGATTTTCTGATCCATCAACACTCATGTCAATCAAAGACTTTGTTAATTATGACAAAGTACAGCCTTTGAAGTTTTCAATAACGTCCTTCTGCTGCTCATTAATTTCTTTATTTACAATTTTGTTTGGATAGCACTACCCTATAATAACAGCAAAAATATTCAATAACACAAAAATAATGTAAAAAAACACTAAAATTTTATTTATAGAATAGATTACAAAATGAATTTTTACCAGATGCATTCAAGCCAAGGGCATCTCTTATTTTGTAACTGGTGATGTCGATTACACCATACCGCGTGTGCAATGTTCTTTTGTACAAATAAAATGAATATGCCAATTCTTTCAGGAGCTTATACGAGACATTAAAGGCTAGGATATGCGTCATAGTGGCAAATCCCAATTCTTCGACAATAGCTTTTTTGTCATTGCTCATGTTGTGGAATATATAATAAATGGACCTTGTAGAGCATCTCAAATCATGAGTTTTCTGTAAATAAATAAAAATTATGTTACATAACTATATAAAAAATGAGTTGTTCTAACATATATATGCTTATATTATATTTTGGTCCTTTTTGTGGTACTCCTCTCAGCAACTTTTTTTATTGTCATTTTTTCTGTAAGGAATAAAAAATTACATTAATAGGTAACAAACACTAAGTACACCTCAATTCACATGAAATACACCAAAAAACAAACCAAATACACCACTATTATTTATTAATTATATCACACAATGTCAGTTCAAAAAGACATACAACTCAATCAAACATGAATAAAATGACACTAGAAGCACTACAACAAAATTTTATAGGCTAGTTACAACAAATTCATGAACAAAATCCCTCAAAAATGGACAAAAACATATGCAAATCACTCAACATGCACAAAATAACATCAGAAGTGCCACAACAATATTTTGTTGTCTAGTTACAATAAAAAGAGGACAACAACACCAAGTGCACCTCAATTCACATGAAATACATCGAAAGACAAACCAAATGCATCGCTATTATTTCTTTATTACATCACACAATATCAGTTCAAAAAGATATGCAACTCAATCAAACATGCACAAAATGACAGAAGTACTACAACAAAACAATACGGGCTAGTTACAACAAATCCATGAACAAAATCCCTCAAAAATGGACAAAACACATGAAAATCACTCAAACATGCACAAAATAACATTAGAAGCACTACAACAATATTTTGTTGCCTAGTTACAACAAAAAGAGGACAATAACACCAAGTCCACCTTAATTCAGACAAAATACATCGAAAATTGTTACTGATTTCTACACACGAACTCATTTCAAAACATTGAAATACTTAAACATGCATAAAAATACATTCAAATCCCTCAAACACATGCAAATATAGGTTAAACTATACGAGAAATACTACGTAATATTTTTATATCGTCCTAACAAAGTTATCACCAAATGAATAGTATAATAAGAGCAGTAATATGTACTTTAACGCAAGAACACAAAATGAATCTACAAAATAAATAGAAATATGACTATCAAGTGTTTCGCAATCGAAAATGCGAAAGAGAAAAGTGAAAAAAACTAGAAGCTTAGTAAACAGTACTTTCAATAATCTTTCATCTTTTATTTCTATATTTCTTGGTGAACATTTTGAACGTAGTTTTGAGATTTTGTTGAGTTTTCGTATAAAATCCACAAAATTTGTAAATAATTAGCTAATAAATTAATTATTAATCAGGAAAATTAGAAAATGGTATTTTATAGTTTAATGAGGTAGAGCTAATTAAAATAAGAATTTTGACACTAATTTTAAAGAATTTAGCCCAAGATTGGGCAGAACGGGCCAAACCGATTGGACCGGACCCAAGGCCCAACATATATTACACTTCACTTCAGCCAATTTTCCATTCATTGTTCCCTTTCCAGCACTGAGAAGAGATATTGGAAAAGCCACCAAAACCTAACCCCTTTTCAATTTTCAATTCATCGTAACTTTCAATCCGGAGTTCCGATCGCCGCATCATTTGCAGCCACGCGACTGCAGCGTTGAGCTCTACAAAGCCCAGTCCTTGATTAGGTATAGAACCCATTTCTTAGTTTCAGAATTCCCCTCCCCAAATTTCAAAATTCAATGAGTATCTATGTTTAATTTTGTTTAATTTCGGTGTTTAGGTTCAAATTAACTTGCGAGTATTGTCGGCTTTAGCTCATTGGAGCAGTAGGTCAAGTAAGCACCCTTAAACCCTTTTGAAATATTAAGTTAGTGAGTTTTACATTGATTGTGATTATAATTGTGTTATTAGATTAAAATTGGTTGTTGATTGGAGTCGATTTGAGAATTCGCAAGCTTGTGATCAAGCCTTGGAAGCTGGGTTTTTCTTGGAAAGGAGCTGGGATTTCAAAGCTTAGGGTGTGGTATATAAGAGAGGTGGTTTGGGTTTACCAGGGAATCGGCCAAGGTATGGTTTCGATTTCTCGTAACTAAAATGTAATGTCTTGTGAAAACATAGGCTAGATAACCATAAGATAGGTTGAAGCATGTATGTATGATTAGTGGTTAGTGACCTTAAAGTAAATGTTGAGTATCTTGAACTTGGATGAGGAATGATGGTATTCATGATTTGTGTTGCATGATTTTGATTGTTGGGATAGGAAGATGTGAATGTTGAGAACTAACCTTGAATGTGTGTTGAACAATGATAATTACGATGTTATGATAATGATATTGGTGGTGATGTATTTTGTAGTATATTGTGTTGAATTGAATGTGGATTGGTTAAGTGGTTGTCATTTGATATGAGAAAGTATATATATATATATATATATATATATATATATATATATATATATATATATATATATATATGTAAGTTGTTGGTATGGATTATATTGTTGTTGAGAATGAATTATTGTGTGGAAGTGACCATACTTGTAAAATTGTTGTATTGAATAATGTTGGGGCTTGGGTTGATGTAGTTTGGTAAGTTTAAATAGGGATGGAATTGAAGTGTTGTGAAAATTGAGGTTTAGAACTCTTGTGAAAATTTTGTGAAAAGTTAATTTTTGGCCGAATTTTAACGATTCATAACTCGTCTTCCAGACCCCCAAATTGTTTTAAACTTATTTCATATGAAAATTGGGTCCGTGAAGTTTACGCCGTTCAAAGAACGGATGAAAAATATTTTAAAACGAGGAAGTTATACGCGCAGGAAGATCGGTATATAAGGCTGAAATTCTGCAGACTTAGCCATTTTTGACTTATCTGCATTGTATGCGTACGCGAACCCCTCCATACGCGAAGGGTCGTCTCTGCCTGGCATGTATGCATACGCGGGCATGTGTATGCATACGCATGATGGGCCAAATGCACTCCCACGCGTACGCGTGACTTCTCAATAATGCACACCCACGCATACGCATGGCCCTTGTTTCGTTAGTTGTATGTTGAGTTATGCGAAGAAGGTAGGGAGGAGTAGTAACTTGGAGATGAAAAAATTTGGAGAAGTAGTGAAGTATGAATGAGAAGTGTGTGTGATATGTATATGAAGAATCTGGCCTTAGTGAATGACTTTGAATGATTATGAGTGGATATGAATGAATAATGTATAAGATTTTGAAATCAAAATTGTTTGAGCTTGACCTGGCAAGGTTCGTGGTGGTTTACCGCTTTCTCAGTGTCGAAAAGTATGTAGGATTCGTGGTGGTGTACCGCTCACATGTTTTTAAAAGAGACTGGTGTGGGGTTCGTGGTGGTATACCATCCACATGTTTTTTAAAAAGAACTGTTGTATGGGGTTCATGGTGGTGTACTGCCCACATATTTTTAAAAGAGAATGTTGTGTAGGGTTCGTGGTGGTGTACAGCCCACCGATTTTCAAGAGGATGATATCCGGGTTAGCTACCGGATGTGTCGGGTTATGGCAAAGTAACTAACACGTGAGCTCACGGCCAATATGAAAGGTATGCATCATATGCATTTATGTGACTTGTTTGGTTTTGCACTACTTGGGTTTGCTTACTTGAATATCTATGCTTATTTGCTATATCTGCTATATTTGAATATCTACTTGTGCTTGTCTTGTCTGCTTTGTTTGTCTGTGCATCCGTGTTTTGGAGGATTGGAGAAAGGGATGTAGGGGTTAAATTAGGATTTGAGATGGAACCAAGAAGCCTTAGATACCTTACCCTGTTTATGGTTTAAAATGTTAGTTTTAAGTTTGAATCTAGTGTTGTTTAGGATTGCCTTTGGTTTTCCCGGGACCTTATATGTTAGTTATGTGGGCACTGTTACCATGCTGAGAACCTTCGGTTCTCATCCTGTACATATTTTGTGGTTTTCAGATGCAGGATGTGAGGCACCACGCTGAAGCATACTGGAAGCTTCTGATATCGTAGATCCTTGTCTTTGGGGCTTTATTTTGGATATATGTATATATAGATACTTTTATCTCCGCTGCTTATGTATTTGATGTATTAACTTCCTCTTAGAGGTTATTTTGGAGAAATAGGTTCTGTAACTCTGTATGTTTTATACTTATGTTCTCAAGCCGGTTTATCTTCGCGAGCCGAATCTTGAGCTTTGATATTTGTACCTCGGAACTCTCTTTCGGTTATATCTATATTTGCTTCTCTTATCTTTTCCGTTTATCATTTACGTAGCGTGAGTGTTGCACTTTTTCGTTTTACCGTTTTTGATTTTAACTTTTTTTCAAATACTCCTAGTTATAAATCTTTTTCACTATATTATGTATATAAATTCTTTCTTTTAGAAGTCGTAGCACCTCGCCACCTCTATTTTACATCCTAGATGTAAATCTCTGTATGGTAGGGTGTTACATTTCGCGAAGATTTTGAGACTTTTTAAGAGAAATTAGGTGTCGTTTGAACTTTGATCATTTTAGTTTTGATCGAGGGAGAAGAATTGTTCTTCGTATTAACGTTTGTGCTACTGAACAGTTGTGGGAGCGCGTGTTTACACGTTCTCTAATCTGAAGTTAATTTTTGTTGAATTTAGACCAATTTAATTGCACTTAAATGACAAAAAAAATTGTATGTGTAACATAACTGTTATTTTTAATATCAATAATAAAAAGTATTCAAAAAATAGACACAAAATTGACACATATGACATTATTCTTTGATAACTATTGCCATACTAGTATTAATTAATTTTTTAAAAAAAATGGTCTGATGACATAATATTAAAATTTCAAGGACCTAAATATCTAAAATTCAATCCTTTTTTACCAAAAAAACAAAAGAATTTCGATACAAGGTATGTGAAAAAAATAGAATATATTATAGATATAACTGTTTATATACATCTTTGATCATTCTATCAATTTCACTTTTTTTTAAAATATAATATGACATTTTCTAAAAAAAAGACATGATAAAGAGTACAAGGTAATGTAAGCAACTTAATTTGTTTATTTTTACAGGGGTTTGATTCTGGTACGAGTAGGGGTGAAAACAGGTCAGGTCAGGCCAGGCTTTGCTCTTAACAGGCCTGGCCTGTCATAGAAGCCTGTTAAAAGGTCTGATAATTTTTTTTTTACAAAAATAAAAATATTATTTAAAAAAAATATTTTTTAATAAAAATAGTTATGTGTAATATGTCATATATTTAATATTTATAAAAAATTTTAAATTTTTAACATATTTAAAATATACAAAAATATTTATAATAAAATATAATAAATTTAAAATATCTCATAATTTTATTAATAATAAATAATTATTTATATATTTAATTATATTTTAATAGGCCCAGGCAGGCCTGACAGGCCTATAAGGCTAATTAGTAAGCCTGGGCCTGACCTATTAATGTATTAAGGCTTTTAAAAGAGCCTGGGCCTGTACCTATTTTATAACAGGTCAGGCCAGGCCAGGCCAAACATTGGCCAGGCTGCAGGCCCTGGCAGGCCACCTGACATTTTTCCACCCCTAAGTACGACGACCACTTAACTATTTTTTAAGGATTCAATTTCTTTCTTATTAATAATTTACTAGGTTTTTTGTTGAAAAAAAAAATATAAGTATATCTACAAAAACATCTATTAATTAAACGGTAAAAAAAACCTCAGCTGTGCAATTTACCAATTTATTCTTTATCATTTGTTTGCATCATGTCATCATCTTTGATCTCGCTGTGTATAATTGAAGAATGCAATCCTTCTAGCTCTACACCGTTTTGATGAGAAAAAACATAACACCGCCCAATTAGCCTAGTTAAACACATCTAAACTAAAAATGACTTGAACTTATTTGATTTGTCGGCATAGTTTTACCTGTAAATCCACTTCAAATTATCGATCATAATAATTGGATCAAACTAAACAATCAGATGAAAATTAGTTTTATATGAATACACCGTAATTTCACACAAAATTTTTCTCTAGAACAAGGACAAATTTCCTTCGTCTATATCATATCATATATCGTGTATATAAGTAGTAAAAACAAGAAGATAATTAATACACGGTAGTTTATAGTGCTTATATTGTGGCTACAGAATTTTTAATAATATTTAAAAAATATTTGCTAAAATTAGATATTTTTTATGTATTTTAATAATATTTTTTATTTTTTAAAATAAAAAAGAATTTATGTCATACAAAAATTAATTTTAATAGCATTCTTTAAATGTTGCTAAGATTATATAGCCATCCTAATCATACCCACCATAGCATATACTAATTAACATATGTAAAATTATATAAATCATATATATTAGAAACATATATTTACATGTCATACTAAAGTTAATTAATTTTATGCATGTGCTTAATATTCCATAAAGAATGAATGACTGAGATTAATGGAGGTTCATCATGATCTCTCTAGTCACCAAGGTACACAGAGCTTTCCAAAAAAATTGAAAATATGTGGCGACATTGGCAAAATACAATGAAATATGCCGTGACGATTTCAACCGCTACAAAATTGACAAACTGAGTGTGATTTAGAACAGCTACCCAATTGGTAGTATAGCTAAGTTTTTATAACAGGAGAGTGTAGTATAGCTAAGTATATATTAGTGTAAGGTTCAATTCTGTGTTATGATGAATATGTATATTTTGTCTTTTGTGTACTCAACAAGTACTCTCTCTTCTTTTCATTCTTCACTTTTTCTCTTCTCAATCCTTCATGATGATTAAGATCCTTCATTGTACATTCTACATTCTATGGTGAACAAAAACAAACTCTAAAATAAAAACAGGATTTTATTTATTTAGATTTTGATGAGTTAAAAAAAATTGTTTACATGCTTCTAAAATATATTTTTGTTGTATATTAAAGAAGTATTTTTGTGGAACACAGTTCGACAATAAAATATTTAAAGCTATATATAAAATAACTAATAAATAATTCTATCATGATGAAAATTAATATATAGAAATATGCTCAAATAGTGTGGTCTGTGGTGGTTGCCGGAAAAAAAAATAGTTAAAATCCATAAATATCATATATGTGCATATAACTGGTTTTATTTTCCATACAAAATATTTTTTTTTCTAGGTCTACTAAATACACTTTATTAGTATTATACAATTGATTAACCAAGTCTTCTCATAAAATAATGATTAATATTGAATTGATGTTATAATATCTACGTCATTATCTGTATGATACATCTTTCTCTGTCACGCACAAAATAGCCCAGCAATGATTTCCAACTTTCCAATGTATGTTGTATCTATTTTTCTTCAATTTGCTGTCCTATATTATATCAACCATATTATTATTATTATTGTAGTTGATCTTACATCATTATTATTCTTACGTTAGTTTAAATAAAACAATCGTGGACCTAAAGAATATATATAATTGTTTGGCTATCTTAGTCATTGTTGGCAATATGTTGAGCATATTAATGTAAGATTCTCACTGTCATTTCATATGAAGCCCTTTTTCTTTACCTTATTTATTCATGCATAGATATTAATTATTATGAGTCTCTTTTTTCAATTGGTGTTGTTTCATTAGCATTTTCTTTTGTGAGATTCTAATCTTTAACGCTGGCTTGTGAATTGCTTGTTTCTTTTAGTCCCAACACGAAAAAAGGAGAAAGAAAAGAGAAAGAAACATGTATACTCAAAATATGAAATGATAAGTGACATCTTAGTAGCAAATAAAGTTACCTCTTTTGTTTGTTATAAAAATGCCCCATGATGACATAAAATCGAAAAAAACAATGTTTTGATATATATGATAAAGTAATCATAAGAATATATTAAGTTTGGTTAATGACATTGAAAGGAGTGAAAACCAATAAATTTGAGCTATATAACTAAACATTATAAATGGTTCATGAATAATTAAGATTAAAATTTGTTATAATATCATGTAATTATTGTTTGTTGTAATCTTAACCATTGGTATAAATAAAATTATTTAACGGATCAAATTTATTTCTATTATATATATCTTTAAAATATTTACTTTATCTTTATTATTCATCACTATTCAGTATTCAATAAAATTAAAATAATTATTTTGAATTAATATGTTCATTTAGTTCATATACTAATAAGACTACATTTGTAATTGCACTTATAAAGTATTATCTGGATTATTTTTAAAATATATATTTAGCATGAAAATTTTTTATTCAATAAATTGATAAAAAAAGTTTTTAATCAAAATTCATATGTTAATATTCATTAATACAAATTATATATATTATAAAAATTTTACAAAACTTGAGAAAGTTTAACTATTATCTTAAAATTTTGTGTCAATATTTCTTAACACAAATCATTTAAAATTTGTTGTCGCTAGGTTATTCTTTCAAAGTCTTTGTATAATCATTATCAATAATATTATAATGTAGTTGCTTAGTTTAGAGAAATGATTAGGAGTATTAAATATATAGTAACTCTAGTTATCCTTCTAATTTGATAAAAATAACATTGTTAAGATTTTACTCAATTTATTAATGTATGTTTCTCTTTCCTTATCACTAATTTTTTTATTTTTATTTTTTTCATAACTAATTAATTATAATATTATTAAATCATCAACTATAAAATATAGAACCAAATTATATTACAGTACAAATTATTCATTTTATCAATCTATATAACAAAATTATTCATAAATATTATTATTAAGATTTTTTAATAATCAAATGAATATTGTTTATTAAGTGTGAGATGTTTGTGAATCACATCACATGAATTATAACGATACTAGGTAATTAGATGTTTAACAAATATTTTTTATTTCTAAAAATATAATTTATGAATTGTATTGTCAATTTTCATCTTCTTGATAAATACTATTCTATCTCATATGTGTGTGCTTTGCACACTTGTATCCAATATCAAAATAAAAAATGGGATAAAAATATGTAGTCTTTTTTTAATAAATTAGTACGTAAACTAACTTTTACTATTAAAAAAATCACTTTTTCTATTTTAAATTATTACAAATTTAAATTATTGCCTATTATTCATCAAAATATAATTCTAATAATTATTATATTAAATTTATTATCGCAAAATATTAACTAATCAATAAATGCTACAAAAAAGATAAAAAAATAAAAAGAAATTATTATTAATAATCCAAAAAGCAGTAATATATATGATTTAGGTGGATACTAGCATGATTTAATGATCATTTAAATTGATAATAATATCCATAAAATTGTTTAATTCAATGATTTATCTTATTAAAATAAAATTAATTATGAAGAGTATGCTATTAAACATTTGTATTAAAGAATTTGTTAGTTGATCAGGTCTGGTTAAATAAAGAATATAATTTGTTGTTGTAGTTGTAGTAATACTACTGTTGTTACGGTTAATTAATTGTTGTTATTATATATTATTAATTAATTGTTAGTATATTTTAGTTTTTTTTTTCAAAAATAGAATTATCTAACAGGTGTGAGTACATATTTTTAGTGATTTAGCTTTTATGTTAAACATTTATTAAAATATATTAGTTTTTATTATTATTAATGATAAGTATTTATTTTTAAAAATATTTATTTTACGTAAAATATTAGAAGTTGCAATTATTTTTAATTTATATTCGTAGTTATTTTAGTTTTATTTAAATTATTTATTAATAAAATTGAATTATTATTAATTGTTAGTACATATTTTTAAGATTTTGTGTTGTATTTTAACTATTTATTAAAAAAACAAAATTATTATTATTTATTTTTAGTATATATTTTTACTAATTTTAGTTTTGTTGAAAATATTCATAAAAAATACAGAATTAGCATTATTAATGGTTAGGATATATTTTTAGTCATTTATATTTTATTTTAAATATTTAATTAAAAATAAGTATTATTAATTATTAGCATATGTTGTTATGTAAGTTTAGTTTTACTTTAAATATTTAATAAAAGTAATATTATTATTAGTTGTTATTGTGTGCAATAATTAGTGTACAATTTTAATAATTTTAGTTTTATTTTGCATATTTATTATAAAAATAAAATTCTTATTAATTTTTAATATATATTTTTTAATATTAATTATAAAAAAAATCACTAGTAAATAAAATAGTTATCATTAATTGTTAGTATATTTTTTTAATTATAGAATTTAGAAAAGACGAAGATAGAAAAACTTAGATATTTTAAACGTATTGAGGACCACATTATAAAATACTTTCAGCATCTTGTATTAACAGCAGTGGTTAATAATTAACCATTAATTTAGTAATTATCAATTATTAGAGTTTACAATAATTTAATATTCGCTATTGTACTTATTGATTATAATTATTGAATGTTAATTATGATTTTTATTGTTAAAGTATAAGATATTTATACAATACACTTAAATCAAATAGACCCATACAACAAGTGAGGTTTGTACTTTAGTACTATGATAGGTAAAAAATATTTCTTATATATTAAATTTATTGCATTATTTGAAATAGAAGAAATTTATTAAATAAAATATTTGTCATTTTTTTCAATGCTAGCTTGATGATCTATACCTCGAAAAAGTATAGTTAAGAGTTAAGACTGTTATATGCTGTTAAACAAAGAACCACAATAACACATAAATACTCTTATATGTATGACAAAATAACAATAACACATAAATACTCTTATGTGTATGACAAAATTAGACTATTGTAAGAAATTTATAAAATAACATAACTTTTTATTTTATACACTTATTATACTTACTAAAATTGTTTCACTTCCTCAAGATTAAGAACAATTTAAGCTCTTTTTCAAAATAAAAAATATTTTTTTGACGCAACACTATTGTTTTTTATAGTTAGTTTTATATTTTTTATTGAATAAAGTATCGTTTTTGTCCATGTTTGGATAAGTTCTAAAGTTGTCCTTAACGTTTCAATTGCACTATTTAAGTCCCTAGCATTGACTCAATGTTGTCCTCTCGAATGTCGATAGTAGGGCTGGAGCTGAGCCGAGCTAGACCAAGCTCAAGCTTGGCTCACCAAAATTGAGCTTGGCTCACGGCTTGACTCGTTAACAATCGAGCATATTTCTTAAGCTCAAGCTCGACTCACCGAAAGCTCACGAGCTGGCTAAAGCTCACGAGCTGGCTCAAATAATAGAAACATAAACACAAAATTTATAATTTTATATCAATAAATTATAACTTATATATTTTAAAAAATATTTAAAAAGAACAATTTTATATATTGTTTATCTATCAATAAATATAATTTTTTTATTTATGTCCTACATCAAAATTATATGTAATAAATAAATATAAAATTTTAAATAATTAAGATCATTAATATATATAATTATATATTACTATTTTATATGTATATATAATATTAAAAGTATATACTATATATATATATATATATATATATATATATATATATATATATAATCGAGCCAGCTCACAAGCTAATGAGATGAGTTTATCCAAGTTCAAGCTCGGCTCTTTAATTTATGAGCTCAATTTCAGATTCAAGCTTAGCTCACCAGCTCACGAGCTTAGCTTATCGAACTATTAACGAGCCGAGCTCGAGCTGGCTCATGAGCTGGTTTGACTCACTTCAAGCCCTAATCGATAGGATCAATTAATAGAATTGACGGCGGGACAAAATTAAGACGATTTTGAAACGTTAAGGATTTAATAGGACGAAAACGTTGAGGGATAAAAATAATACATAGAAATAAATTTTAGTTTTATCCTTCAATAATATCAATTTTTTAGTGTACATAGTATTCAATTATTTTTTAATCATTTTTAAGTAAATTACATTTTTTTTGGTGACTAAGTAAATTACACTTAATCACATTACTTTCATTCTAAATAAGTTTATTTTTTTTATAATTTTATACTTAAAGTTATAAGTTAATATAAAAATATAAAAAATTTATTTAAAATAAAAGTAGTGTGATTAAGTATAATTTACTTAGATGTGATTAAAAAATAATTGAATATTATATACATTAAAAAATTGATATTATTAAAGGATAAAATTAAAATTTATTTCTATGTATTGTTTTTGTCTTTAACGTTTTTGTTCTATTTAAGTCCCTGCCATTTCAAAATCGTCTCAATTTTGTCCCACCATCAAAATCTGTTAACGGATTCCTAATGACAGCAAAACATTGAACTAATTTTAAAACGTTAGGGATTTAAATAGAACGATTGAAATGTTATAAATAACTTTTAAGATTTATCCCAAACGTTAAAGACAAAATAATACTTTATTTTTTTTATTTGAACAAATACAAAAGATCGTTGACATTTTTAAAAAATATCATTATTTTTTTACTTTTTTCTCTGTAACACACTAGTAACGTTTTGACTAGCTTTTATTTTTAAATTTGTTTAATTAATGCCGTTTCTATTTTCATAATTAAAGAAAAAATTAAATCACAAAACGAAAATCTTGTTTTTCTATTATAAAATTTTTTAAAATTTTTTTCCAGGCAAAACGACATCCTTCTTTCAATTATTAAAAGTAATTTTGCTATGCCCAAAACGTTATTAACATTACTAGGAGTAAATGGAAGACAATGGCATGTAAATTTCTGTGATGTGTGGGTCCCTTTGCCTCCTTCTTTTGTTGCTGTGTTTATCTGAAACAGAGATGGAAGAAGACTCTGCTACTATTGTAGTCATAGTCAATACCTAATAATCTTACTACACCGGATCAATTAAACTCCTTTTTCACGTGGCAACAATCAAGACTTGTAGCCACTAAGATGATTCCATGGAAGGCCTTATTATCCCTTAATTTTCGGATTCCAGACTCCTAGGCATGCAACGCACTCCTCTTTACTGGTATGGGTTCCACAGACAAGGCTATTGATTTCTTACCTCCTATTGTCCCCTCCTCTGTATATATTCACTTTATTCAAAACATATATATATATATATATATATATATATATATATGTATATATATATGTACACTGCAATTTTTTGTTTTTATTGTTTTTTAGTTTATTTAAGCCATTAAAAAAATATATGTAAACTATTTTATAAAATCATTCAATTATAGGGTTTTATATTATAGAAATTAATTATTTTTATTGATGTTATTTAAATTATTTTTTATTAACAATAAATATAAGTTCAATTATAACAAATTTGTCATTTTAGTACATATCAATTAAAATAAAAATTAATTTAACTTACTAATTATTTAATATACGACTATAATTAATTATAGTGTAAATATATGAGGAGTACAAGATGTAACCATTTAACAAATATTTTTAATTTTTCATTTTGTAGTAAATGATCTAGGTAACAGTTGATGTTAAATACTTATATAAAACCGTTTATATCATTAATACATCCAAATTCAATTTTTTATGTATATATCACTTTGAGTCCCATGTCAAAATATTTATATTGTACAAATTGAACACACCACGAATGGTATCAAAGGATCGAGTTGTTAAATCGAATTAATAATAGGAACTCAATTCAAGGGATTGAATAAATAGTCGAATTTATTTTTGAAAAATTAATAATTTTTATATTTATTTTTAAAAGATTTTTTTAATGAAATTTATTTTTTTAAAATTTTAAGTTAGTTACATTAGTTATTTCATCACTTTTATTTTTGACAGAGTTTAAATTTATTGATGTAATACATCAAATGACACTATTATAACCATAATACATACCCGTTTATCTTAATTGATGAGTAATATAATATAAGTTTATGCAATTAGATTAAATCAATCACAAATTAAGGAAGATATTAAGACATTAAAATCCCTTTGTTTGTAGTTGATTTGATTTCATAAACTTATCAAGTTAGTTGTTAATTAGAATTATTAGGTATGTACTATAGTGTCACTTAACATGTTATATAAACAAATTTTGATGCTATGAATAACAAAAGTGACAAAAAAAAACTAATTTAACTAATTTTAAAAGACAAATTTAATTAAAAAAAATTTAAGACTAATTTAAAAGATGAATTATTTTTTAAAGATAAATTTAATTATTTACTCCCATAAATTTTATTATAAAAGATGTATAATTTGCATTAAGTTAGGCATAAAATAATGGAAAGTTTTGAACAATAATGAGCAATAATATAGACCAAGAATTAACAAAGTAATGTTGAAAGTTGCATTGGACAATAACTTTTTTTTTTTCACTAAAAATATTTAGGTTTACAGGAAGACTGGTGGGCGGTGTTATATATCAAGAAAGTCATGAATATATTTTATTTCTTTTTATAAAAATGTTAATTATTAAAGTGTGGCGAAAAGTTGAAAAAAGCGTGACGATAGCTTTTCATCACGTTTTTTAGATTACTGCCACGCTTTTGAAAGGGTTATCTCTGTTAGCATGGCGGTTGCTCTATTGCCACGCTTTTGATAACCTATCGCCACTCTTTTTACATATTGCCACGCTTAAAAGCGTGGCCGTATGTGGGAGATATGACCACGTTTTTAAAGAATGACAATATGTGAGATATGGCCACGTTTTTAAAACGTCGCAATATGAAGATATACAGCCACACTTTTAAAGCGTGGCAAAAAGGGGTTCTTCGAAGCTTTTAGGGTTCTGGTCTCCTAGGTTCTTTGAAGAGAAAGGGGGTTTTGAATGATGGAGATAAGCATCATTTTGAATAAGGAAGTAAAACTTAGCGTTTTATTTTATTTTGTACGAGGACCTTTTGGCCACGCTTTTGAAGCGTGCCAAAAGAGTTGTAAGAAACGGACACGTTTTTAAAACGTCACTATAACGAATCTCGGTCGCCAACCTTTAAAAGTGTGCATGTTTCTAAGCGTGGCAAAAAAAACTTGGCTAAATCTCGAATTAGTTGTCTCTCTCATAAAAGCGTGGCCATAGACTCCTTTCGCCATACTTTTTAAGCGTAGCAAGAAAAAACATGGCCAAATCTTTTTAAGCGTAGCAAGAAAAAACGTGGCCAAATCTCTAGTCAATCGCCACTCTTGTAAAATGTGGCTATTGACCACTTTTGACCACGCTTTTAAAACGTGACAAAAAAAAGTGTGACCATAGACATTTTTCTTGTAGTGGTCGAACTAAAACTAGTTGTGAATTCAAAAAATACTAAAAATAAAAATTATTTATAGGTTATAATAATTTACATTAAATTGTACGAATATTTATGATATTTTCTCTGTTTAAATAAAAAAGTTCGCAAATCTTATATTATATCATATATTTATGTTAGTCAATTTTAACCTAAAAATTTATATACATTTATCTTTAAGTAAATTTGGTAATTAAAAATTATTAGATAATAATAATTAATAATTATATTACATATATGTAAAAAATTAATCATCAAATTAATTACAAATACATGCTAAAATATAAAATATATTACAAAAATTAATAATATTATGTATTAAATACAGTAAATGCATACTAACTATTTTTCAAAATACTATTATATATTAAAATTAACTACTAAAATATATATAATTTATTTTTAATATATTATATACTAATAATTAATTTTAATAATTGATTTTAGTATATATTTAATATTATTATTTTTAATATGTATATAATATTTTTTATTTAACCAAATAAGTAATATTATCAAATATTTTTAATTATTAATTTTATTTAAAAATTTTACATAAAATAATTTTACGTTAATCTGGAAGAGTGATTAAGGAAATAACGCAACTATATGGGGGTACATAGGTGAAGATTCAAAGGGTCCTAACAATTATTCGAAGTGGACGAAAAAACTGAACAAAAATATAACGTGCATAACACACGTATTTATCTCCAATTATTCACTACTGGCAAGAGGATCGTATTGATTCACATGGGCCAATAAGGATAACAGAATCTGTCCCTGAATACATGGATTTGTCTCTTCTTTTGAATTTGTGTCAGAGGGATATACACAATTTATGATTGTGTCCGTGATAAAACACTTTACAATAATAAAAATTCAAAACAAACAACTCTTACTTTGTTTTGTTTCACAGAATGTAGGAAACAGGGAACAATACTCTGCTCCTTATGTTCCCTTTTCTATTTTTCTAATGGTCCTAATTGAAACGTGTATATTCAAATCTTATTCTGAAAAACCATTACTTTAAACCTAATTGAATTCAGTGAAGAAGTGATTTCAGTGAGGATGTGTCTGTCATTTTTTGAGTTTTAATTCAAATAGTGTTTATCTTAAGAAACTAAATAAAATATTTAACACAATAATTAAAGAAGTTTGATTTAATTTTCTTTTATTATTATTATTAATTCTGTCATTTGTCGGCAAATTTTCAGGTTGAGAATAGACTGTCGTAGGTTTAGATTGGGGCACACAACAGATATTTTATCTTTCAGATTAAAATATCTATGATAGTACTCATCAATCAATACCTGTGTTAAACAGAAAAATATAGATGATTTTTAAAATTTATTGTATTGAATTATCACTTTTAGTTATTAACCAATTTTTTTAGTTTAGTAATCAAATTACATATCTTAGATTCTTAGTTCATACTTTAAGTTTTAAATATCAATAATTAATTAATAACCAAAAATAATAAATTTTAATAATTTTTTAATATTTCTCAAATATGAATTGATTTGATCTATTTAATAGTTTATATTAGTGGATAATTATATATTAAGTTATTAACTATACATATACCTTCAAAATTAAATTGCCCCACTATTAAGAGCTAATTAAATTTGAAATATTTGAATTTGATTATTAAAAAAATGTTAAAAACTAAACAAAAAAAATGATAAGAAATTAAAAGATGTCAATCTATTTATTTTACAGACTAATATATTTAATTCATATTTAGTAAAACCAAAATTGTCAAACGTCTTATTTTGACTAGTGTTATCTAAATCATTTTCTATTATTTAGACGTGGGCTCCATTATAATTAATTAGTCATTTTAATATTTAATTAGAATAGAAATTAGTTTAACTTGTTACATTTAATGTATGGTTATAAATATATAATAAGAGTACATAAAATACATAAAATATAACTACTTAACAATATTTTTAATTTTTTTTATTTTTTTAAAAATAATTAAATAAGTTAATACATATATTCATCTATTTTGACAATCTTATTTATCAATATAAATTTTGTTTACAATGGTATAGTATATCTTTGTATATTTATTTTTCATTTTTTTCTTCCTCATGTTTTAAATAAGTTAATTAACCTTCACCAATTGTAATACTACTTGATGTAAGGTGAAGTGCTGAGCGAATTGTATTTTTTAGGAAAAAGAGTCATATATTCAAATAAAATAATCATAATTATTAAGAATCGGACTTTGTGAAAATATGATATGATTAAAATTGATTAGGATAAAGGATTTATCCTAAGATGATGAAACATGAGACTTCTGTATCTTACGCAAATATAGAATTCGGTGATAAGAATGATACAACAACTATTTGTTCCAACTAAAACTGTTCTTTCTATATTATTAGTGTTTTTTATATAATTATTATTTTATTATTAATTTAAACTTTAAAAAAATATTATAATATAATATTAAAATTTGTATGATTAAAAAAATTTAGAATTTAATTTTTGTTGAATAAAAAAATTATGTATAACAAATAAAAAATTTATTTAAAAATTTTTTATTAAAGAGACATTTATAATATAATTCTACATATTAAAAACATAAAAATAGGTCAAATATGAGAGTTTAAATTGTTTGAAACAAATGCATAAAAAATTTTATATTTAAAAAAAATATATAGAGATAGATTCACTTAGATTAGATAATATTAAAAATTTTAAATAAACTCTATTTAAGCAAACTGAGTTGATTTTACTCTTAAATTAAACATAGTATGGTTATATAGACATAGTATAGTTTAAAAACTCTAAACATCTGTTTTACCCTCATTAGCATTTATTTAATTGAGAAACTTTTTAATGTTCTTAAAATGTCATATTAAAAAAAATGCATGATGTTTAAATAATTTGAGAATATGTTTATCAAGAATAAAAAAATTAACTTTTTATAAATGTATCATGCATGACATTAATATTCATTATCCATTTATCATACTTTAATAAATATCCATATAAAGTGTTGCCTATGAGTAAAATACTACAATATTGTTATTCTTAAAAGACATTGTGAGAGATAAGCGGAATTGGAGTCATTTCTAGCCATCACTTTCACCAAGAAGACTAGTATCCAATCAACATTCATAAAAGCGTGTTGTTTATTAATTTAGCAATGTTATATTATCATACATTTTTTTAAATTCGGTCAGACAAATTATTTTTATTCTAAATTTTAATCCAAAATATTAGTTAATATTGCTAAAAGTGTAGTCTCTAATATTTTTTATTAATTCTCTTTGTTCTAAATTATATATTTATTACTCTTTTTTTCTCATTAATTTTAAATAGGTCCTTTTTATTCATTTTATCTTATACATTCAATTTAAATTTTAGCTTAAACTTAAAGTTTATATAAAAATAGATCTGATCTTATATTTATATTCAAAAACAACAAATGCATATTTAATTAGTGTTTAACATAAAAAATTTAATTTTGATATACTGTATAAATAAGTTTTACACGTGTATCTAATTATGTAACAATGCACATCAATAAATAATTATTTTTTATATTAATCGCATGAATATTCATTCAAAAGAATAGATTTTAACGTTTTATACTATTACATGAAAATTAAATTTAAAATAAAATGAGTACAATTTTTTTTCCATTTCATAATGAATTGAAGAAAAATCCTAACGCCTGAGCTTCTATTTGTTTAGAAATATAAGAGAAATGAAATTTGATAATAAATAATAAAATATACCCAAATTAAATAAACTTGTTTATATGTTAGTTTTAAGGGACGTATTGTCTTCCAATAATTTATTTTTGTGTGACTGGTAAGCTAGCTGGACTCAAGTAGTGTGGAATTGTGGAAACAAGGCAGAAAAAGTTAGTACATATGCATATTTTTGTTGTGTGTAACTATCGAAAAAATGGTATCTGAAAATTTGCATTGTGAATTAAAATAATTTTAAAAAATATTAATAACAAATAAATTTTTAAAAAATTTAAAAATATGATAAAAAATTAGATATTAAATATATATTTTAAAAAATTTTAAAAAATATATTTTGATGTAATTTTTTGTAATTAATATTAAAAAAAGATTTTTTTATTATTAAAATTTAGTAATTTTATGTTAGGTAAATTTTTTTTATTTTTTAATTATGAATTACTATATTTTTGAAAAATAAAAAGAAAAATTAGAAATAAATTTTATTTCAATTTTTTTGCGTACTTTTTAAATATTTATTAAATATTGTAAAAAAATTTTATCGGCCACTAAATCTTTGGGGTAACAAATAGATAATTAGCCCTTTTTTTCCCCTGAAAACAATAGAAAAATAAAGTTCAGAAGTGAAAGGCTTACTCGTTTCCCTTAATTGGAAATAAGCAACCCCATTGACACTTCAATTCAGTGCGCAAACGAAGCATTATTGCATGATTGCTTCCCAACGGAACGTTATCATTCATTTCCACAAAAGGAAAAAAATAAAAAAAGTATCACCAAATTAAAAAAAAAAAGTTCAATTTAACTGGATACAAAGAAACACGATTTAGAGTAGGGTGGAATTTGTTGCTTTTTTACATTGGCTAATTTAAGTTCCACATCACTACTATTCATTATGCAACTTATTAATTAAAAACATCAACTATAACTTAAAGAGAGAGGGGGCCTAAAGAAGCCTTAATTAACCTAAGATGCCCATATAGGAACATTGTTAAAAAAAACCTACTCAACCACATAACATAGTGTTCATATTTTTTCTAATCATGCTACTTCAGTCTTCATTCATTCAGTTCTGACCATTGCTCCATTGCTTGTGTCCGGGGACCCATTTTGGACATTTTGGGCTAAAGAACCTTTCAACCACCCTTGAGTTCAATAGCTCCAGCACAGGTGGAAACTTAACACACCTAGGTGCCTTATATTGGTTAATTGATGCACCTAAGCTTATGGCATAGTCCATGAGCTTATCAAAGGTTCCTTGCTCCACAATCCTTATTTCGAGTGGCCCAATCGACTTGTCGGACACACGTCCTTGCCGGTACACACTGTTGAGGGACTCCTCTACGGCAAGACAGCAATCCTCATACACGCACGGTGGGATTGGTGTCGCACCGTTTAGAGCAAGTTCCCAATAGAGCACATAGTGGCCCGGGATGGTTGTGGTGTCCGCATAACTGGTGTATTCGACCACGGTCGCATCGAAGGGGAGGAGGTGTGTCACGGCATTTTTCATGGCATTTTGGAGCTCCGTCTCATCGGTCTTGTCGGAATCTATGCTTAGGACAACATTTTTCCGGCAGACGAAGTTGAATTGTGGCGCCTTGTTCTTGAATCCGGACACCCTTAGGACATCACCCACTCTATACCTATAGAGGCCTGAAATTGTCACAAGTATATATGAATTAACCAAAGATATGCGTTTGCTTTACCGTTACAAGAATCACTTAAAAATAAAATATTTTTTCAATATCTAATTTAACGTGATAATACAAAAAACAAAAATTTTAAATATTAGAGTGTGAGTTGCGCAAAATAATTCAATAACGGTAGAATGATGAGTATCGATTTAAAAAAAGGGTATTGAAAAATCATTTCTGTTTTTTATATCAGTGTTGTCGTGTAGTGCAAAAATATGATTTTTTGGGAAGAGACATAATCATGCCCAAAGTAAAATGGTCGTTAGACATTTATGATGTATCCAACAAAAAGACTGCATATGTTTATTGAACAGGACAATAATATAAAGTTATTTTATTTAACTTAATATTATAATAAGTTTATAAATTCTAAAATATAATGGAGAGAAGATGATGTACAAAATTAGAAACTAACCGGCAAAAGTTGTGACCACAAGCTCATATTCTTGGCCAAGCTTAACATCCACAAGCTCCACCAGCTCCTGTTGCTCCTTCTCATTGAGCGATTTTGGCATGTGAAGCGAACCGGTGACCTCGTCGCTCCGGTTAACCGGCAAAAACTCATAGTAGCACATTGAAGGGATGAGGGTGTAGGACACCTCACTTGGTTTGCAAAGAGGATTTAGATTCACACCAAAGTAACACTCACTTGATGCATACATGGTACACACAAGTGGTAGCCCATTGCTATAGTAATCCAATGTTGGTATATATTGTGACATAGTTCCTGTCACAATAACATCCACATACTTTGTGTTGGGCCACAATCTCGTGATAATCCCTTGCCATGAACTCTTACTACACTCACTCTCGATAAAATCCGCAAGATACGGATTGGGTTTATCAAGAATCTTTTTCACGGCGTCTCTGACTGTCTGGTCAGAGATGATATTGGGATTTAGAGATCCGGTCCTTATGTCGTTACAAAGTAGGACCCAATGTTTCTCAAGAAACCTTATGGCCCTAATAAAAGCGGAAGCAAAAACAGCTCCAACCCTCAAAACTTCTTTGTTTTGGCAAAGGCCACAAAGAAGTTGTGAGTACATGCTTTGGTAGGAATCAGGGCAAAGGACGGTTTCATTTGGGCTTGTGTAGTTAGTGTATGGGTCATAGGGTCTGTCCTTAAAATAAGGGCTCTTGTAGTAGCTTGTGAGGACTGGCCGAGCCACTATCCCCCCAGGTGTCCAAGACTCGGATTTTATGAACATAAGGTACATGCCTTTGCCCTTTTCTAGGTCAGGCACAAATTGACTCATTATTGGCATTAATAGGCTATAAAGCAAGCACCTTCTTCCTAGCTCTTCTTCAATTGTTGGCATCAGCTTTCTCTCTCCTCCTGATGTCCCAGAGCTACACAAAAAAGAAAAATAAAGTTGTTGTTATTTGTGTGTAGAAAAATTTCCAAAAGTTTCTAAAATACCATTTCATTAATTTTAACCATTAATTTTAATTAATATATTGTATATTATTTCCTTTTAATTAATATCGATAGCTAACACTATTGAAACACCAATATTTCAATAACATCTGAAATTTGTCAAGTAACAAAATTATGGTAATTTTAGTGTATTTGTTAAACTAAAAAAAATATTTAAAGGTAAACCCCATGTAAACTTTAATAGGAATTAAAATTACTAAAATTACATAAGTGTCTGTTTCATTTAACATTAAAAGCAAAACTTAATTGAGAAAGCAATTTTAAAGGAGAATCTCTTTAAGTGACTTTCCACTAAAGTGGCTCTCAAATTTCTCATCTTTAAAAAGAAAACATAATAATAAGAACCAACCAACCAACACTAACAAGAGAAATTAAAAAAAATAGAAATATGAATAGAAGAGTTTTAATTTATTGGCACCTAGTGAGAACTCTGAGATAGGCTTTGAGGTGAGTATTGGAGAGTGTCTCCATTGGCTATGCGAAGAACATCTTGTTGGATGTCCTCGTAAGTTATGACGGGGAAAGCTTCTTGAAGGTGTCCCGGTCCGTGCGGCCTTCAAGGCCATGCCGGCGTAGATACTCTACACCGACATTACGGGACAGGATCTCATCGAGGATGTCTTTCTGCACAACGTCGGCGTTTGCAGACATACTCGAAAGTCCAGGACCCTCTTGTTCTCACCCGCCAGGTCATACTCTTTTGGTGCCTCAGGCATGGTAACCAGTTCGTTGTTTATTAAGTGGGAAGAAATAGAAAGAAAAGGATAAGGAAGAATGACGAGAACGAAGTGTTTATGTTTGTTAATGGTGGAGTGAAGGGGTGAAGAGGATGAGAGGAAAGAGGTATATATAGAGAGAGCGAGAGGCACATGTCATGCTTTTGGAGAAGTAAGAAGCTGAGGGGACCATAATACACACGATGAATATCCGGTGGAATAATATCGAATGTATATTCAAATAAAAATATAAGAACTAATTTTTTGTTAGCTAATATTAACCAATTTTAATATTTAAAATAAATAAAATAATTTTAAAAGATTTATTAATTTGGCTGAAAAAAAGGTATTTGTCATTATTCAAATTATTATTGTAATAAGTTTGTAATGAATTAATTAATTAGTTCAATTCACCACTCACATGAAGACATATAGAGATTACAGTTGTTAATCGTGTTCAAATTAAAGAAGATGGCGTAAGTTCACAGAAAATTCATTATATTGTATAATGTATATCTACTATATCTACTATCTATTATATAGTATAATGAGAATTAAAAAATGTTGTGTGTACCAATGCTTTTTTTTTTAAATGATCTTTATCGAGTACATATATTCATATAAAAATACATTTATTATTTTTATTATTATATATTATCATAATATTATTTTTTAAAAATATTATATTGTATAATGTATCTACTATATCTACTATCTATATATAGTATAATGAGAATTAAAAAATGTTGTGTACCATGCTTTTTTTTTTAAATGATCTTTATCGAGTACATATATATTCATATAAAAATACATTTATTATTTTTATTATTATATTATCATAATATATTTTTTAAAAATATAAATTAATAAAAAAGTATATAAAATAGTTTATATTTTTATCACGTTCTTTAAATAAGAGTTTTTCTTTAATTTATTTAAATATTTATATATATATATTTTTTTATTTGTCTTATATTTTTTTAGGGATAATAAGGATCGAACTTTTAAATTTTTCTAATAATAGAAGCTTTAATATTATATCAAATATTATTATTTTAAAAAATTTAAATTAATAAAAAATATATAAATAATTATATTTTTAATACACATTTATTAAATAAAAAATAAATTAATAGGATTGTTAATAAACTATGAATATATAATGCTTATACAAAATTGTATAAATGTGGATAAACATCTGCAAGTTCGTAACTTGATTATTATTATTTTTTTTTACGGAATAGAGTGTAAAATATAGACAAACACGTGGCATCCTCGCTACTCTAATTGGTATTTGATACATTTACCGCCACAGGCTAAGCTATGTTTAATTTGGCCATATCAAAAGTCTCTGATATTATACTGGTTTATGCGCCTTGTCAAATATTCCTGTGTCTAAATTCAACTCATTACTCTTTAGTAATAACAAACAAATAACTTTCCTTAATTATTAACGGTCCCAAATTTACATTTTGCATATGAAAGAATTGATATTGGGAAAAAATATATGCCATGCGAAATGTTTAGTCCTCAAAATAAATAAAATTATTTGAAATAAAGAAACACTAATCTTATAAAAATATGAATAATGCTACGTATGTAACTTGTTTTATAAACTAAATTCAATTAAATTAAATATTAAAATTTAAAATAATATTAATTATAACTGATTTTTATTATATTAAACTAACTTAATTAAATTTAATTAACAAAAAATTTAGACGTATTGTATTATTCTAAAAATATATATATAAAAAGAGAAGAACTAAATTTTATAATAGAAGTCTAGAATGAGTCTTACTAGGAGTATTTGTGGTGCGATTTGAATTGGTTTTGAGTTAAAAATTCATTTAATTCGAACATTAATTTTACTTGCGATGCGATTTGGATTGGATATTTTTTTTTTTTTTTAAAAAAAATTTCGATCCGATCCGATCCAGTTTCAAGCAGTTTGGATTGGATTGAATTGGATTGGATTTGCGATTTTATAAATTTAAAAAATTAAATACATATAACAAGTCTCATCATCAAATTTAAAATAATTAGCAATGACATAACAAGTCTCAACAATATCTTAAAAAACCAACGATAACATAACAATAGAAATAAAATTATAGGTTAGTTAAAATAAATAAATAAATAACATTTTAAACATAAAATATTTATTAAATAATAATAAATTAATAATACATGAATAATATAAAAATGTATAAAAAATTGAACATGTTATAAATATAATCGTAAATATAATAATAAAATAATAATATTATAACACATTGTGCGATTTGGATTGGATTGAATCAATTATAAAAAGTATATTCGAAATCCGATCCGATCCAGCGATTTACAAAAAATAGAATCCAATCAAATTTAAATTAATACGATTTTAATTAATTTTCAATTTAAATTGAATTAAATGAGCGATCTAATTTAAATCGGTTTGAATTTAAACGTCCACTTACAAATATGATTTTTTTGTTGTTGTGTGATGTTTTAATAAACAATCTGAATATATTCTTATAAGTAATATTTAAGCATGAAAGCACGCCATGATTTTAGTTAAAATCTATGTAAATTTTTTTTAACTATGATACACAGACAAAAAAAAATGGGTTGTTATTGTTTTTTAATAAAAACATATGTTTGATATTCTTAAAAGAAATTGATTATACTGTTATAAAAATTTAATTATTTTTTATAACAAATGTAACTTTAGATATAAAAAAGTTGATTAATCATTTTTAAAAATATAAGATAATATATAACATAAAATAATTGATTAAATAATTTTTCTTTTTGTATTTATACTAATATTACACTCTTTTTTTTAGTTAAAAAAAAAAGTGCTGAAAAGGATATGACCTGATTGGTACGTGTCAACCAAACAAGTTTGACACACATACAGCTGCCTTAGCTAGCTTGTCCCATTTGGATACTCTTTAGGTCTTAACAACAATAATACCCAGCTATATTATTTACCGTACTATCCCTCCACTCAAACAGATTTTCTTTTTGAAGTTTTATTTACAAAATAAAATAAAACGATAATTTCAAGTAACTGAGGAAAAGTGGGTGCCGGTATTTCATGGGACATCCGCAGTACAAGCATGCAGGTCTTTAGCGTACGTACCGCAGCAACGCGTTTTACTAAATTTTACGACCGCCTTTTGTTTTTTTTTTTAAACATTAATTTCTACCCCCCCTGTTTGCATGACATAATAATCACTTTGATATCTGATTAATTTGCTATTTAGAAATTAATTTGATAAATTTTATAAAAAATTAACTATAATTAATTAATTATTTATTTTTAATAAAATAAATAAATAAATTTTATTTTAATTTATATTAATTTTTTTATCTTATATATTTTAATTAATAATTTTTATATAAAATGTTTATAATATATTTTTTATTTATTTAATTTTATTTTATTGTGTCAAATAATTATAATAAATTTATTATCACATTAATGTTTGAGTTATTATTTATCAAAAGTTTATTTTCATGTTTTTCTTTGATTTTAAATATTTTAATTTTAAATTTTTATTTATTGTTTAAATATATTTTTATTTTAATATCAAATCTAATATTATTATCAGTATTTTTTTAATTTATTGTCTAATATTTATATACCCACCATCAATTATATAATTGTGAATATTTTTTAATTTATTAAAAAAATTAATTTTTTATTTTATCTGTTTTTGTATTTATAATTTATTCACCGTAAAAAGTTATATATACTAAAAATTTTTTTTATCATTCTTCTATCTGGCAACACTTTTTTCTTTTCTCCTATGATCCATTATTTCTCCTCCTTAATTTTTTTTAAACTATAAAGCATTATTTTTGTTATTGTACTCTTTTTCTTATTCTTTTATTTTGTTCCTATTTATTTTATCATTTTTATTATAAATTTTATCTTTTTTTATACCATACAAAGTAATTTATCATAACTCTTCACATGTTGAGTATTTTCAATGTTTAAATTATATTCCTAACATGCTTAATTTTATTTCTAATTTAAAAAATTGAGTGATGAAATAACATCAATAAAACTTGTTGTACATCTTTTTCTTCGTCTTCGTCTGTTTGGCTTACCTCCATTTTTATAAGAATCACGAATAATTATATACAATAGTGCTTATGTATAACAGATAAGTATAAATTGTATCCTGTCTTCTCCTAGTAAAATTTTTATTATCTTTCTAAAAATATCAAAAACATTATAAATTACTTTAGACCAATAAATCTGTCATTGTTGTAACAAGATATTGTGCATTCAATTGTGCATTTATCTTATTTTTAGCAGTTTTTGGTAGGTGTTTAAACTAATAAAAAACATAAAACCATTCCTAAATACCAATACAACTACTTCAACTCAAGCATAGATAAAATATGTTAGTAAGTTTCAACTAAGAATGAACAAAATCCAACTGGCCCGACCTGATCATTTTGAACTAAATTTGGCCGTCCGACTTCATTGAAATTAGGTTAAACCCAAAACTATTAAAAACAACCTGGTCTGACAACTCAACTAGTTTAGAGTCCAAGGTTGGGTCACCCGGCTCAGCTCGATTAAAAATAAAAAAGAGGATTATTAGGGCTAGCAATACATCCCATATATTATTCTTCATTATTTTAGCTGCCCCTCTCCTTTTCCCTTTTTCTCTGTCTTCTTTCTCAGGATCTTACCACTGTGACCGCACTTTCATTACTGACTTACGCTTCCTCTCCTTTTCCTTGTCTCTGTAGTTACACTTCTCAGTGTGCCAGTCTTCTTCTATTCTAAGTCTTTACCGCCGATCCGTTATGCATCGTCTTTGCAACTCTGTTATGTGTCATTGCCGATGCTTGTATTTAGCCTCTGATCGGCTTTGCCATCTCTATCGCGTTTGTTCTGAATCGTTGTCACTGTCAATGATTTGCTTTGCCATCGCCGTCATTTTATTCTGTATTGTTGTCTCTGGTTTGCTTCTTTTGTGGTTGATTTTCAGATTTTGTAGTTAAAATTATCTAATAAACAGATGGAGTTTTATTATGTGATATGTTGTATTGTTGGTATTGTTTAATATGTTGCATTGGTGGTGTTGTTGTGTTGTTCATAATCTAAAATTTGAACATTCATTGCCATCTGATTTGAGACCCGGCTTCATACCCAAAACGTACCCAATAAGAATTTGCCTCAACTGGTTGAAATTTTATCGAGTTTAGGGTCGAGTATCAGTTTAAAAAGTAGGCCTACACATAATTTAGGGTCAAGTATGGGTCGAGTCAAACCTGGTTTCACATGATCCATGAACATGATATTAGAATATAAAATAGTTATAGGTGTAAATTTTAACAAAAACAATCCGAATAATACTCTACAACCAAGTTGATTACCCAACCAAGTTGGTATAACCTAATTGACATTCATGTGCCACTATCTTTAACTACCATTTGATGGCTTCTTTCTCTGCGGATTTCATTCTTCTTCTTCCATCGTCTTTTTCTTCTTATATGTATAATAGTTCAAATTCAAAATGCACCAAAATTTTATAATGATAACGACACACAAACAAACTCAATTCAAAATAAGTTCAGACTATAATGCATCAAATTAAATTTAGAATGCACCAAAATTATTTAAGGATAACTCAAAACTACTCCTCCTCCTCCTTCTTTTCCATTATCATCATCTTCTCCTCCTGCTCCCCTTCCTCTTTTTTTCTTATCTTTCTCCTTCGTTATCATCATCATCATCATCTCCACCACAACACCACCTCCTCTTTCTTCTTTTCTTATTTGATTTTTTCGATCGTCTTCTTCCTTTTTCTTTTCCTCATCTTCTTCCTCCATCATCATCATTATCATTATTGACATCATGGTTGTCTTTTTTAATATGTATAACAGTTCAAATTCAGAATGTACCTAAATTTTTTAATAATGATGACATACAAACAAACTCAGTTTAAAACAAGTTCAGACCAGAATACACCAAAATTAAATCCAGAATGCACCGAACATAAAACTTCTCCTCCTCCTCCTTCATCATCCTTGTCATCATCATCTTTTTTCTTGTTCATCTTCTTTTTCATGTTTTACCTTATCATTATTCTTCTGGTTTTATTCTCTTAATAAGAATAAAAACAAAAAAAAATAAACAAACAAAGAAGAAGAAATACATAATATTGCAAAATCACTCAGAAGAGGAGGAGGAAAAGAAAAAATGCAGCAACAGCAACAACAATAAAAGAACGACGATAAAAAGAAAACACGCAAAAAAGAATAATGAACGCGAAAAAGAAGGAGGAGAAACACGAAGAATTAGGAGGAGGAGAAGGAAGAGGAGGAGGAACGTGGAACGTTCACATAGTTAGAGCGTGCATTCGTGCTCTCACTAATAAAACTGATTTGAACTTGGTTGGCAAAAGGACTTGGATATGTAGCATGACTCGAACAATTCTCCATAATGTTTTTTTTGCTATGATAATAAAAAAGATAATTCAATGAAAAATTTTATCTCATATTAAATTGTACTTGCTCAAATCTATTTTAACATACGAGTAAGAGGGTTTAAAAATTTTACTCATGAATCATAAGAAAATGTCTAACAAATTAACCATTAATGTAATTTAAAGAGTGCTCGAGATATAACCATTCATGTTGCCTCCTCCTGTCAACTTAACCTTTTGGGATGAGTGGTATCATGATATGGTATCAGAAGTTTATGTTTGAAAGGTCTAGAGTTCGATCTTTGGTGAACCCCAAAAGTGAAAAAAAAAAGTAGTATAAGCCAAATAAAAGAAGAAAAGAAAGTCTATGCAAAAATTAAGCAAACTCAAAAGAGGTTCTTGCTTGAGTAGGAGTGTTAAAAATATAACTATTCATCTTGCCTCCTTCCAATTAAGCCTTAAAATGGTCCCTGAAATTACACTTGAGGCTCAAAGTGGTCTCTGAAGTTAATAATTACCCAATTTTATTCTCAAATTTAGTAGTCCTTTAGGCAATGCAATTTTCATCCATCACTAGCCATAAAAAAGTTGAGGTGGACTGATTCCTGCCACGTTGGCACGCCAATGGCTAACTGACGTGGCAGACGAAATTTTTTTGTTTCGAATGTGGTTCATTTCTCCTTTTAAAACCCTAATCCTCAAATTATGTTCACTAAATTCTCTTCGTCACTCTCTTCTTCTTCTTCTTCTTCAAACTTATTATCTATTCTCATTCTTTCAAATCCAACCATCACAACAACAAAATGACTATTTTATGTGCTAATGCATATTCTCATCAAGACCATCATTCTTGCCATCATGTGCTTTAGGAACATCAGTAGGAATGTCCACAAATTTTTTGTCTAAAATAGTACATCATGAAATTACTAAAGATAGTCCAAATAATGGAAATAGTGACGGAAAACAAAAAGACATTACTTTGTAATTAATCCAATTTCCAAGCCTATCATTTCTCTTTTTTAACTTCAGAACTCACTCTCACAGTAAAGAAATCACAACAATAAGGGTTTGCAAGAAGTCTACATTATTACATAGAAAATAAAATCAAGCATATGTCAGTTAGAAAGAAGACAAACAAAAATCTTGCCAAAACTCCCATAGAGGATATAGTTACGACGAAATTAAAGAAACCGTTAAGAAAAGAGTAAGAAGAGAGTAGTCAATTAGAGAGAAGACAAATGAAAATCTTGTCGGAGCCGTGAAGACCGACAAAAAGAATGGAATTGTTTCAAGCCTCAATAACAAAACTGGAAATCATGAATTTAAGCTTGCTATAATTGCTCTCTGGAGAATCATAGAGTGCCTTGAACGCAAATTTGTGGTCACAAAATTTACTTCGAAGAAGATTCAACGCCTTCTCTTTGTGATTCTCTCCCTTCATTTCCATTCCTGATTAATTATTTTTCGGAAAACGTCGCTCTTTTTATGGAAGGGTTTTGAACAACAATGTGGGCAGCAACTCTTTATCGAAGAAATTGATGAAAAAGTACCCATCTCTTTGTTCTTCGAGTAAGTTCGCGAGGCACAGAGCTTCGTTGAGCTTTACTTGAAAGAGCCTGTTGGGGCGAAGACGAGGTTAAACAACTAACAACCTCGGAGGCCTCAAACGCACAACGGTGTCCTCAACAAAATTGACACCGTTTTGTGCGCATCATCATTTTCCTACATCAAAGAGTGAGAAAACATGGTGACAAGATGGAGGTCGGCAAGAGGCGACGACAAAAAAAATTGAGTGTGAGAGACTAGGTCGGGGAGGGGACGAGCAGCGTGGTGCCAAGATCGAGGCCAATGAGAGGTGGCGACAGAGAGGATTGAGGAAAGCTCTGCCTCTGCCGTGTGTTGATGCTGAGAGTGTGGGAGAGTAGGTTGGGAAGGGGGCCTCAGAGGGCATTAGGGTTTTTTTTTTCATAAATATAAAACGACGTAGTTAGTGCCAGTGTGGCAAGTATTAGTCCACCTCATATTTTTTATGGCCAGTGATTGACGAAAACTGCCTGAGGGACTATTATGAGTCATGGAGTATAATTTTAAGGACAAAATTGAGTAACTATTAGTTTCAGGGACCAATTTGAGTCTTGAGTGTAACTTTATGAACCACTTATAGACTTAACTCGCCTTCTCTTATCAGTTTAAACTTTAGAACGAGTGTTATTATGACAAAAAAAATCTTTAAAAAAATAAAATTCTAATATAAATATTTTTAGTTAATCACAAACTATATATTACTATTAATGAATAATTGTTATACTTTGAAAAAAAGTAAAATTATTATTCATTAATTATTTGATTTCATTATTTTTAATATTAAAAATAGTTGATTTTTAAATTTAATTAATTTTATAAAAAATTTATAACAAATATTATTACGTGTGTTTTCATTTAAAAAATAAAAAAATATTTTATATATATTTTGTATATTATCTGTGCAGGACATAATATATATACTAATTTTAAATTTATATTAAATTAAACAATTCCAATTTTAAAAAGTTGATTTAATCATTTCAAAATCAACTACAAGATTATTTTATTTTAGTTTTTTTAAAATCAAATTCAAGTTTTTTTTTTCATTTTGGATATATATTGCATTTAACTATATTCACTCACTGTCATAATTGTCCTATAACTATATATTCAAAGATAAATTAAATTACAAAAATAATTTAGCTAAGATAACTTAAAAGACGGTGTTACTTATTAATGAAGAGAGTAACAAATTTTAGTAATTATAACTAATCAAGTAAGCCGTTAGTTATACAGTACCCCTTACATATATAATTCTTAGCTCAAAAATGAAATACAAATTCAACTATTCTACATATTTTGAATAATTTTATATATATTAATAATTTAATGTTTTAAATATAACGGTGATACTATATATATATATATATTTGTAACTAAATCTAACTAAGTTGGTACAAGTTTAACGAAAAAAGAACACGCACATACATTATTACTTCTTTTTTTTCGTTTTTTTTTTTTGCACAAAAATTTTTGTTAAAAAGCAAAAAAATTTATTGATATAGCACAAAAAATTGTCTATAACATAAAAATTTTTACAAATAACACAAACTTATCAATATATTATAGAAGTTTTCGCACATAGCACATAAATATTTGCACATGGGATAGAAATTTTTGTACATAACATAAATTTTTGCTATGAATGTATATTTTGTTAGTTGAGTGAGTCAATGTTCTCAGTATATCTTCCTCCAAAAATTTTTCTGCTGGACACAAACTTTTGTGCTATGCACTAAGATTTCTGTGTTGTATACGAAAATTTATGTGATGTGTATATTTTATTGGTTGGATGTCAATATTTTGGATATGTGAGCCTAAAATTTCTGTGTTAGGTAGTATCAAAATATTTGGGTTGTGGACTGAAATTTCTGTACTGTATATATTTTGTTGGTTAGGTGTTAATGTTTTAGGTATGTGGTTGTTTAAAATTTTTTGTGATGTATATTAAACTTTCTATGCTCTAATTTTCTGAACTATATATAGGAGATGAAGACGATGAAGACGACGACGATGATGATAATAAAGGAGGAAGAGGAGGAAAAAAAATTTTAAAAGCAACAACAAGAAAAACACTACAATGAAAACGCTGAGTACCATCGGAAACAATCAGACGGTATAAATCTCGCCGGTAAATGTTTATCGTCAGATTTATTTTGTCCAACGGTGATTACTGTCAGACTCTCCGGTAGATCACCTACTCAGAAAACTAATTGGTTACCGGCGAATTTTTTCGACAATAATATTGGCGCCAAAAACATGTTGTTCCGTGCCATGCATATTGCTGTCAGATTATTCCATCAGTAATTCTGATGTTAATGTAAATTTTTTAAAAAAAATTGAAATAAATTGTCAATTTTAATTTTAAATTATTTTTTTACACAATTAGTGATCAATTCATGAATAATGAAGAATTTTTATTTAAAATTGATGAGCGGATATTTTATACGCTTTTTGGCATCATTTTCATATTGTTTTAGTTATGTTTTGTTTAAGTTTTATTATGTTTTTATAGGTTTTAGTGTTAAATTCATATTTTTGGATTATACTTTGAGTTGTTGTGTTTTATGATGATTTCAGGTAATTTTTTACTGAAATTGAGAAGTTTTAGCAAAGTCTGAGTCAGAGACAAGGAAAGCGTAGCAGATGTTGTCAAAATCTGACCTTCATATAGTCAAACTAGCATTTCTGGAGCTACAAAGGTCTAAATGACACGATCTCAACGGCGTTGGAAAGCTAACTTCTAGAGATTTCCAGAAATATATAATCCTTTATACTTTTCTTCGAATGAGCCTGCCCATACTGGCGTTAAACGCCAAGAAGCTATCCCCTGGTTGGCGTTCAACGTCCCAAGGAGACAAGCCAGCGTTGAACGCCCAAGAACCACCCCCTTTGGGGCGTTCAACGCCCACCAAGAAGCAAGGCAATGCCAATCACCCCCTAATGGTCGTTCAAACATCCATTTTTCAACTTAGACACCAAACTCAACTCAAGTACTCAACCAAAGTGGGCACAAGGATGGATTTTTGCACCTCTAGTCTAGTCTGTCATACTTTTTATATTTCTTAGTTATTAGATTAGTACTTAAAAGGAGAAGATCAATCATGTTTAGAATCTTCTGCCTCATCTTTACCTCTTTCACATTTTACGTTACTTTCTGTAACGCATGAGCAACTAAACCTTCTAAGTTAGGGTTAGGAGCTCTGCTGATTCTCATGGATTAATAGTATTACTATTTCTATTTCAATACACATTGATTCCATTCTCTTATGCATTTTTATTCTTCATCTCATGAATTGAGAATGACTCGTGACGATCATCCTTGTTCTATATGGGTTTCATGTGAGTCCTGACCCGGATAGCATTGAACCACAGCTAGAGAGTGCACTGCAGATTTCAAGAGTGTGCCTATGCGACTTTGGATACGTGACATAAAATTCCCTTGACCGTCAGTTACTGAGGTTTCTGTGGCGTTAAGGCTAGAGTTTGAGAAGCAACGTTCTCTGATCCGGAAGATTCGACTTTGTCTGCGGCGTTTTGAGTAGGATCGCGAAGGGGAGTGGATTGCTCAGATCTTCATCTTCAACTATAGTGGAAAGCCATGAGTTAACTTAATGAGGATGCTACACCAGTTGCTCGGATATAGTGGACTGCTATGGTTTAAAAGAGACAAACTTGATGAGGATGCTACATGAGTTAGTCAATTACGGCTGCCATTGAATGAATCATTCGTTATTGAAGTATACAGTAAGAAAAGTTAATCCGGAAAGAATATGCATATCCAAAACCTTAACTGAATATCTATCATTGCTTTTACACTAATATGGCATTTTGTTTCCTTTACTTTTTGTTTATGCTTCTTGACAAACAACCATCTTTTCTAATCGCCTTACTAAGATTTAGAAGATAGCCATTGTTTGCTCAATCCGACAATCTCCGTGGGATTCGACCCTCACTCACCTGAGGTATTACTTGGACGATTCGGTGTACTTGCTGGTTCAGTTGTGCGGAGTTCAATTTTGCCCACCAAAAATAAATAAATAATACAATGGGCAAATGAAATAAAAGTCAAGTACATCGAATAAATATATGAAACAATAACACAAAAACTGAATATCTATAGATTAAGGTAGTCATTGTCGTCGTCGACAGTCCCATGTCCCTAAGTCGGTGGCGCAGAAGGCGGTGACGATGCTCGTGTGCCATTAGTGATACTGCTTCCACCTGCAATAGGACCGCTGCCACCAGTAGCGGTGTTCCCACCAACAGGGTCGATGCCAGCAGCGCGTATCTGGGCCTGGTATACCTCCATCTGAGCCTCCATACGTTGTATCCGCTCCAGCGACTCTCTAAAATCTAGTTTGAGCTCATCCGTAGACGTCACACGGGTGAGGATCTCCTGATACCTCTCCCGATAATCGTTAAGCTTATGAGCCTGATGGTGAAGGCTAAGCTGGAGCTCTTGCACCTGGAGCCTCAAATCCACGCCTTCCTCGGGTTGGACGGCTCGACTGGTATCGAAGCCTGACGATGGCCTCAATATCGAGGTGTAGAGGCTGGTGGCGGTGAACGACTTCATCCCGTATCCGCCGTTCTTGTACGTGGCTGAGGCGGTCTTGCGCCGAACCACATCGTGGTCGATGACTGAGGTCGTAGATCCATCGACATCGTCCTTCCCACTTTCTTGAGACCGCAAAGATTGTTGAGTCGCAGCCTCTAGTCTCTGTATGTAGGACTCATGTGCAATTAACATAAGTTACTGTGATTAGTAAGACAGATATACAGTCAATCTCTAGTAATTTCATAGTAGAGGATAATCAGATGTATGTTTACTCACATAATGGTCCTGAGACAGCTGATCAGTAAATCTCACTTTCTTCTCCTTCAACATGTGGGTGTATTTAAACATCTCCGCCGATGTGGCCTCACAGTCCAACGACTTCGACTACACAAGTTGGATTGAAATATAAAATATTAGAATGCCTAGTAATGATATGCAAAACAGATAACATAACAAAATTATTAACAATATTAACGGAACTACATACCAGCCTGGCCTTCGTCTTCATGAAGGTCGCCGAGCCGTCAGTGTACTTGGACGACTTGGCCATTGCCTTATTAGTTCGGTTGGTGAGACGCCGATGCCTGAACCCTGCATCGATCTCCCAATGAGCTAACAGACCCTTCTATACCCCCAATCGAAGCCAGCCCGTCTGCTGGTCTAGCCCATGATGAACATTATCCAGCATCTGCTGGAGCCACCGACCCATCCTATGGTCGAATATCTTTCTGATGGCAAGGTTGTGCTCAGCATCCCAAATAAAGTGCAGCTGTAACAAAGAAGCTTTAAATTGAGTTAAACAAGATAGAGGATATAAACTAACTAAACAAGTTTAAAATAGAAACAATAAAAGTAACTACTGCTCATTTTCTCAAACCAGTGATATTTGGTCTCAACAGGGATCTTTATATAGTTGGGTCAGGGCTAGTTGTACATCAGCTTGATGACGTTCGTCATCTTCTAAGTGCACGCCTTCGGGTTTGGCAAAATCCCAACAACAACTCACAAACAAGAATCAACCCTAATAATTAAATCTAGAAAACAAAAATCAGGAATTATAATCATGAAAACTAGAAAACAATCCAAATCAACCTAAATACACTAAACAGGAATCAGGCTATAGGAACTTTTAGTATTAATAGGAATTATAATCATTAAAACTAGAAAATAATAACCAGCAATCCACATCAACCTAAATCCACTAAACATGAATCAGGTTTTAAGAACTTTTAGCATTAACTAGAATCATAATAATTAAAACTAGAAAACAATAACCACCAATCCACAGCAACCTAAATCCACTAAACAGGAATTAGTTTTCAGGAACTTTCAGCATACAGGAATTATAATCATTCAAACTAGAAAACAATAATGAGCAATTAACACTTAAAGCAACTAAACCAGCGATAACTATAAATAGGAAATACATGAGCATTGAACGTGATACTTACCTCATGCCGTCATCAAGCCAAATGCACAACCGTGTGGCGGGAGGTGGTGGAAGGGCATTAGCTGGCTAGACTTCGAGGCCGCGGCATTCGTCCCTAGAGGTGGCATCGCTGTGGATGCGGGCTGTTGAGCGGTAGGAAGCGGTGTCATCGTCGTGGACGGAGGCACGTAGATGGGGTTAGGGACCATGATGAACAGCCAGTCCGCTAAACCCGCAACCTGTGGCATCACCGACGTGGTCGGAGTAGAGAGACAGGATCCAGAAGTCTCGTGGGTACCGAAAGAAATCCACCCTCTACCCCAACCATGGCTACAACCATGACCAGCAGCCTGATCCGCAGCACCGCTATCTGTCGGCATGTCTGCAAATATCAAATTATCAAACAATCTCAGGAACAATTGCTCAGCAAAGCAGTCATCAATGCAGCAATTAACATAATTAGACAATTTCAAATACTTCAACAATTCAAGACCTAATGTATTGAATCTAACCTAACTTAATCAACCTAAATCCACGAATACTAGAAAACTAACCCTAAACTAACTTTAAAGCTAATTCAAAATTGAAATTGAAATTCTAACAAAACCTAAACTAAATTAAACTAAAATTAACAATTAGCAAACAACGTCAACAACAATTTCTCAGAGAAATAGTCATCAATGCAGGAAATAACAAAATTAGTGAATTTCAAACATTTCAACAATTCAAAACCTAATGTATTGAATCTAACCTAAATTAATCAACTTAAATTACAAACCTTAAATAAATTCAAATTACAAACCCAAGAATCACAATAGAATGCTTAATTACCTATGAACCAAGAGAAATCCTAATAAAAAATGCAAATTTTACTCTAAATCAACCTAATAGTGAAAATTAGTTTAACTATACCAAATTACTAATAAAAAAATTAAAATCTAATTAAACCATAATGAATTTAGAACAGAGAAGATTAAATTGAAAATTTACAAAATCTCAAAACCAACATCGGAGCAAGAAGAGTGGAGCAACAGTGGAGGTGAAAGTTGCGGCGGTGGAGGTAGCTCGCTGGAGTGTGCCTATGTGGAGAGAGTGGCAGACATCGTGGTGGTGGAGGCTTGGCTCGTGGTGGAGGTTCTGCTTTCCCAACTCCACGTGGAGTGTTGAGCACGGCCGGTGGCGAAGGTTCTAGCTTGTCGAGAATGGTGGAACAGTGGCAGCGGTGGTGACAGGAGGGGCAGAGAACCGGTGGCGAAGATGGAGGCGGGAATGAGAGAGAGAGGGTGGTGATGAAGATAGAAAAGGGAAAATTCGAAATAGAGGAGACGAGGGTTTGCGTTATCATTTAGGGCATGATTATCGTCGGAAATATCCTACAGTAACGTTTTTTGTATGTTTAAAATGCAACATTTTACTAAACAAAGTTACTGTCGAAATAATTCGATGGTAGTGGGACGTGCTATAATTTCTTTCTTTATAGCTAAATTCAACGGCAAATTCGATACTAAATTTGACGGTATTCAGTATTTTTCTTATAGTGATGAAAGACAGTGATGGTAGCAACGATGACGATGGCGACAGTAACTGCAATAACAACGACGATAATGATATTGAAAAAAGAAGTGTGTAAAAAAAAGAAGAAAATGATAACAACGATAACAAAAGAGGAGGAGGAGAAGAAAAAAAAAAGAGAAAGCATCTGCGAAAAAAATGTACGATAACTTAGCTCATAATTTAATTTAAAAAATATTTAGATACCTAGTTTTACTGTAGCTCTAAATTGTAATATACTAAAAACTAAAAAGAATAAGAGCAATATTTGATCTTACGCGATTGTTTATGTTTTTTTCCTTTTGTCAACTAGCTAATCTCTTAACATCGAACGGACTACTTATATTATATGTCTAATTCCTTAACTTTACGTGTGTTCATATTCACCTTTTTACTGCATTACTCAAAACTTTATTAAAAGGCCTTTTGGTAAAAGCTACAAAGTTTGTCAAACCAAAAATAACAAAATATTAAACACAAATAATATTATTTCGTATATATAAACACTTTTTTTTTCAGTATTTTAATTTTTGGTATCACATTCCTTTTGAATATTTTTTAATATGCAAATTCTTACGCTAGTTGAACAACTTTTTTGAAATTATCTCTCCGACTTTATATTTACAATCAATCTCAATTACTAAACTGAATTTTATTTTAGATTTTATTTACTTTTAAGACCTTTATTTTAAAGATTGATTTTAAAAAAGCACACACACATACATAAAATAATTTGTTCTCTCAAATAATTTAACGCCTAAATTTAGTCTCTCAAAAATATCACTAAGGTTTAAGATAAAATCTATCACTGTCATATTCTTAACGTATCACGATATATAACATTACACGTTAATAGGAAATTAATCAAAAAAATTAAATTTGACTACTCAAGTTAATGATTTTCTCAGACTATTTTGAATAGGAAAACGATAAAAAAAAAATTTTTTTAGTTAGTTAATATTATTAGTCAATTTTAAGATTTAAATTTACAATTTAAGATTTAGAGATAAGAATTTATGATTTAGATATAGATTTAAGATAAATAAAATAATTTTTAAAAAGTTAACTAGTATTAATGGAAAAAAATTAATTACCTAATATTATTCATTTAAATATTAATGTTTATTCTTAAATGGACAAATAATCAGTGTAGACACCTAGTTTAGTAAGAAAATAAGTAAATAAATAAAAATAAAAATAATAATATATGACGACTAACTAAACATTAATTCTCTATTCTTTTTCTAATGATCCAATTCATTTGTGTCTGTTTTTTTTTTTTTATATATAATGGTGAGATAGTTTTTAACTAAAGAAGGAAAAAGATTTTCGTGAGGATATGGAAATTAATAAACCAAAGTGGGGGCAATAGTTACGCAAAGTTATTGACCTAATTAGTATTATATATGGCTTAATTAGTGCTGAGCCAAAGGACGATCATGTGAAATTTGCATCAATTTTTGTTGTACAATATGATGTTACTAAGTACTCTCTAATTTGTCAGTATCCTAAATAAGCTCATTATTTGTGGCAGAAATGATGGATGAAAAGATAATGATGAGAGAGTTAAATGGAAAGGGAGAATGTGAAAGGCTAATAATATAACATTATTGGTTTTTATTATGGAGGTCCTTAATTTTGTCATCTTTTGCATATATGGCCCTTACTTTTACATGAAATAAGAAGTTTTACCCTAAATGTGCCGACCATGGAGCGGTTGAGCTTTCGTCATATGTGATGGATTTTAGCTCAATTTTCAAACTATAAGTCAAAATAATATTGTTCATACGGAAAAAAAAAAGTTCAAGTCTTACAATACTTGGAATTCTATTTGTATAAGAGTATGATTTTTGCAATTTTACTTAAATGAGTAAGATTAGTTAGTGGATAAGAAACTAACTAAGAGAGATCAAATAAGAGATCATACTAAAATCGTGATACTCAAGCTGATACATTGAATCAAGTTAATTAGGAGGAGAAAAAGCAACAGGTGACCTTGTCTTCTAATAAGAACATCTAATAATGGAACTTCGTTAATATAATTGTACAATTAATTATTTTTAGGTGATATACATATGATTTCTTTTCAATTGTTATTTGTACCCTTTAGAAGGGTTAGTGTCGTATTTATTATAATAATTATAAAAAATTCAATTAAAAAGCAAATCAATCACCATCTTTGTTTATATTTATATATATTATTTTACAATATTTTCAACAAAATAATTAACCATAAAAATGATAACAAATTTCACAATAGAATAATCAAGCATTTCACTACAAAGTAATTAAATTTTTTTATAACAACATTAACTTTTTTTTATAAATACTAAATACATATCTATATATGATGATATATATCTGATTTTTATGCTATTATTTAATTTATTGTAATTTAAGAGAAAGTATTTATCTTTTTAATATGTCCATTGAAACATTATTTAATTACCAAATGAAGAATTTTTTTTTAAAAAATTAATACAGTAAAAATATCAATTTTTACTTCATTTAATAATACTTTTTATCGATTACTTTCTCAGTGAGTACCATTAGTTAAGAGTTCGTTTGATGAATTCCAAAGAAACCTCTTCATAATAATGGTATAAAATCATGAATCTTGTTTTTCTGTTTTTATCTCCTATTTTTTAAAATAAAATTATAAAAAATACTAAAAATAAAAATAAAAACGTAAACTAATCACATCCTAACTACAAATAAAACATGGCAAGTTTACCAATAACAATACATAGAACCAAGTATTACTAATAATTAATAAACAAATTATCATGTTGAATCACTTGTAAAAAAAAATAAATAAATTGTTGAGTAAAAATATATAAATAATTATTTATATAATATACTTTTATTTCTCTTGAAATTTAGTACAAAGCCTTATATATATTCTAACACTCTTGAATTCAAATTTTCTATTTCAACTACTTTGGAGTCAACCATATACTATAGCACAGTTCATCATGTGGTGCACGCGAAATTGGAAGAGCACAACACAATAATAATTCAGAGCACAAACCATACACATTCTACACTTCAAATTTAAATAATGAACTTGATTGGACCACTTCTTTCTATTTTCTATATAATTTGGGTTTGGTGTTTCAATCTTTCATGCTGGGTAACGATGACCTTGTTTCGGCGTTAATTTGCTCTTAAACTAAATATAAAGCAAGAGAGAAAAATCAACATTAGTAATCATAACTTGAGTATACCACATCCGGAACACAATAATTGGAGTCATTAGAAGATTAATAATTAAGAACTGCATAAAACACACTTTTAATAAAACTAGCTAGCTAGATCCACGAGTCTAACATTATTATTTTGCTTAGCGACTTGGTAAACGTATTAAGGGTAATTAACATCGAGATAAAGGTTAGGAAAATCATCAGAATTTGGTTAAGTTTGTTATTCTGTTAATTATATAAGATTAGAATACTTTCTTGATTTGGTAGTCTTAATGGTTAATCAGTTGTCAGGTGAGCCGTGATCTTCACAGATCATGTATAGCATCATCATAATATGGAACATACATGATCATCGTGATTAGTTTGCAAGCTCACAAAGTTTTTGTATACTCTAAGGCAAGTTTCACGATAATGGTTTACCAAGTTCTGTAACACTCTTTTTAGCCACGGGTTCATTCAATACAAACAGGATTATTCTCTATTTGCTTTAGGAGAAAGTGATACAAC